>NC_139225.1:38715814-38963430 GCF_055691185.1 Crinia signifera | reverse complement strand
TGGAAATTTTTAAAGTAACCGGGGTAAACTCATTATCAATAATTTCAGTAGACTTGGTCTCTGAAGTTGAGGTTTGCTACCGCAAGACATTAAATAGGCTTAATTACAGGGGAATCAAAAGAATGTCTGTTGTGCTGTGCACAAGAAATGAACGTATAAAATATAACCTTTATTATTACATTATTTTAAAAGTTTCAGCGAAATGTTTTATAAAAACTAAACATACAACATGTAAGGACTAATTTCACATTGCAAAAACCTGATTTCAATCCGTTTTTCTAAATCAGAATCAGAATCAGAATCATCTTTATTGGCCAGGTATACTTGCGTATGCTTGGAATTTTTTGTGGTAACAGTGCAGCATCAATCAGGGAACACAAAGGGGGTGGGAAGAGAGGCATAAACATACATCACATACATTTCACATGTATCTAGAAAAGTTCGAGTTAGTATTTGGTATGTTCAATACGGTTTAGTTGGTGGACAGCTATTGGGAAGAAGCCTTTTGTAGTTCTTGTCGTCTTTGCTGGGATGGACCTAAAACGTCTGCCTGACGGAAGGGGTTCAAACAGGTTGTGGCCAGGGTGTAGCTTGTCCGCCAAGATCTTTCCTGCACGCTTATTGACCCTGGCTAGGTATAGTTCTTGGACAGTGGGGAGCTCCGCCCCAATGATCTTTTCTGCCATCCTCACCACTCTTTGCAACTTTCGTCTGTCATTCTCGTTTGCTCCTCCGAACCAGATTGTGATCGAGGAGCAAAGGACAGACTCTACTATGGCAGTGTAGAAGATGAGCAGCAGCTCCTGCGGGATGTTGAATTTCTTGAGTTGCCTCAGGAAGAACAACCGCTGCTGAGCCTTCTTGACAGTTGTAATGATGTTGGGACCCCATTTTGAGGTCGCAGGAAATCTTTGTTCCTAGGAATTTGAAGGAGTCGACCCTCGACACTACTCTGTCAGATATTATGAGTGGGTGCATGGCATTTGGTTTCCTTCTGAAGTCCACCACCATCTCCACCGTTTTGAGGGGGTTGAGGTCAAGGTTGTTTCCGCTACACCATTTAGTTAGCCGATCCACCTCCCGTCTGTATGCCGACTCGTTTCCATCCATGATTAGGCCGATAACCGTTGTGTCGTCTGCAAATTTTATAATTTTTACTGACTGTTCTGCTGAGGTGCAGTCGTTTGTGTAGAGGGAGAAGAGCAGGGGGGAGAGGACACATCCTTGAGGGGCACCGGTGCTAATTGTGCATGTGTTTGAAATGAATGCGCCTGCTTTCACCGCCTGTTTCCTTTCAGTCAGGAAGTCAGTGATCCAGGAGCATGTAGGTTCTGGGACTCCTAGTGAACGGAGTTTTGGCTCCAGGATGTGAGGGATGATAGTGTTGAATGCCGAGCTGAAATCAACAAATAGTATCCTTGCATAGGTGCCTGGACTGTCCAGGTGCTGTAGAATGTGGTGCAGCCCTAGGTTGACTGCATCCTCGACACTTCTGTTTGCTCGGTAGGCAAACTGCAGGGGGTCGAGGTGAGCATTTGTAACAACTCTCAGGTGGTTCAGCACCATACGTTCAAGCACTTTCATGACCACTGATGTTAGTGCAATCGGCCTGTAGTCATTGAGGTCTTTCGCAGTTGAGCTCTTGGGAACCGGGACGATAATTGAGGCTTTGAAGCAGGTGGGGACCTTGCACATTTCTAGTGAATTGTTGAAAATCCTGGTAAAGATAGGGGCGAGCTGTGATGCACAGGTCTTGAGGGCAGATGGAGACACTCCGTCTGGGCCTCCAGCTTTCCTAGGGTTGACCCTCTTGAACATTCCTTCTACCTCTGTTTGGTCCACCTGGAGAGTCTGGGGGTGGCAGTTTTGGAAGGAGGGTGGGCAAGCCATTTTGCCCCGGTCAGGGGTAGGACTGATGCAGGTAGCTTCCTTCTCGAACCTGCAGTAGAAATCGTTCAGCTCGTTCACTAGTTTCTGGTGCATGGTGGAGGGGGTTCGAGAGATCTTGTAGTTGGTTATAGCTTGCATGCCTCTCCAAGCTGACGCGGGGTCGTTGGTTGACAGGTTGTTCGCCAGCTTGTCTGAGAATCTTTTTTTTGCCAGCTTGATTTCCCGTGTTAGGGAGTTCCTGGCCTGTTTGTACAGGACAATATCACCACTGCGATAGGCTTCTTCCTTTGCCCGACGGAGCTTCCTGAGTTGACCGCTGAACCATGGCTTGTTGTTGTTGAAGGTGCGTGCTGTTTTGATTGGCACGCACAGGTCCTCGCAGAAACTGATGTAGGCTGTCACTGTGTCGGTCAGATCGTCTAGGTTTGTAGCGGAGGATTCAAAGACTCCCCAGTCTGTGCATTCGAGACAGGCCTGAAGCTTCATTTTTGCCTCGTTTGTCCAGCTTTTGACTGATCTGACCACTGGTTTAGCTGACCTTAGCTTCTGGGTGTAAGTTGGTAGAAGGTGGACTATGCAATGGTCAGAGAGGCCCAGAGCTGCCCGGGGGATAGCCCGGTAAGTAGACTTGATAGTGGTGTAGCAGTGGTCTAAGGTACGTCCTTCCCTGGTGTGGCATCTGACTTGCTGTCTGTACTTCGGTAGCTCTTGGGACAGGTTGGCACTGTTGAAGTCGCCCATCACTATAAGCAGTGCTTCCGGATGTTGGAGTTCTGTGTCTGTTATCCTGGTGGCCAGTTGGAGTTGGGCTTCTTTCGCATTTCCTTGGGGAGGTATATACACCCCCACCAGGACTATTGAGGCAAATTCCCGGGGGGAGTAGAATGGGTTGCATTTAATGATGAGTGTCTCTAGTTGAGGGCTGCTTGATTTACTCAGAGTTTTTACGTCGGTGCACCACCCTTCATTTATGAAGAAGCAGATACCTCCTCCCTTGGTTTTTCCGGTGAGCTCCTTGTCACGGTCAGCCCTGAGGAGACTGTAGCCCGGCAGCATCACCGAGGAGTCGGCAATGAGTTCATCTAGCCATGTCTCAGTAAAGCATAGGATAGATGAGCCAGCAGTGCCTGATCTTGCATCATTTATGAGCAGGGACAGCTCATCCATCTTGTTTACAAGGGATCGGGTGTTCGAGAGTAGGATAGCTGGGAGTGCAGATCTGTGACCTCTGCGTCTCCACTTAACTAGGGCCCCAGCACGGCGGCCCCTCTTGCGAGTCCTGAGCCTCACATATCTTCCTGTCAGCCTAGCTGTTAGGTGGGGGGCCCCTCCAGGCCACTTGGCGGTGGTAGGGGCATGTCTGTTCCTACTGGAGGGAGCCAGCGGCCTGGCTGGGTTTGCCCTCATTGTTGTCAGGGGCTCAGTTCCGGCTATCTTCTCAGGTGGGCACTGAGTCACACCACTTCCTTTTTGGGCCCCCATAAGTAGGCCCTGGGGGTTTACTTTTCTGCTACCTCTGTGAATGGTTCTCCATGGTCGCCGGTCCACTCTCCAGCAACTGCCATTCCACTTTGCTGCATCCTTTCTGCACAGGGCAGCAAGGGTAGCATGGACTGTGAGGGCTGCCGATCTGCCCACGTCCCGCTCCGGCAGGCTCATATGGGTGGTCTGCACCAGGGGTGAGCTCCATTTCAGAAGGGCTTCTCTGCTGTGCTTGGTTACCACACTTGGCAGGGTCATCACACTCGAGGACAAGGACAGGGGGAGACAAGGGGAGACATGTAGTTTGGTTGAGCTGCACAGCTCCGAGGCAGCCTTCTGCGGCGCCATATTTGTGGTATCCAGTATGATGAAAACACTTTTACTCAAGTCTGTAAACGTGTCTTAAAACTGGTCAAAAGCCAGTTAAACCCCTTTCATATTGCATGATGTAATGGTATATTGCAGTTTAAATACCGTTTTGTACCTTTCAGATTCAACCCGTTTCACCCATAGAAAGCCATACAATGTCATTTTAAATGTTTTTTTCCTGCTTGTGGGCGGGGATCAAGTGTGGTTATCATTTGTAGCAAATACCGTTTCTGAGCTGTTCAGACTGCAGGGAAAACGGCTCAGAAACGTGTAGGATCCTGCTTTTAACACGTGTCAAAATACCGGTTTTCTGTAACCGGTAAATTGACAATGTAGCTTTCACATTGCAGCTGGAACCGTTTTAAAGCACTAGAAAAACGGCAATATACCGTGTTACAGCTGCAATGTGAAAGGGGTATGAGACAGTATGAAAAAGGAAATAACATTCCTGACGTTGCGGGGGTTAGCGGATAATCTTTTGGTGTGTACGGTGTGTTAACAGTAAGATAATTGATGCAATCGCACTTGTAACAAAAAGTAATATTGTAAGCGGACACAGCTTACAATATTACCCCCGCAACGTCAGGAATGTTATTTCCTTTTCATACGGTCTAATTAGTCCTTACATGTTGTATGTTTAGTTTTTATAAAAAAATTCGCTGAAACTTTTAAAATAATGTAATAATAAAGGTTAGATTTTATACGTTTATTTCTTGTGCACCGCACAACAGACATTCTTTTGTTTCTCCTGTAATTATACAGGGTTAATATAGGAAGGCTTGGTCGTGAAATATCTTACTATAGAGCAGGCATGTGCAAACTATGGCCCTCCAGCTGTTGTGAAACTACAAGTCCCATCATGCATTGCCGCGGTTTTGCTATTAGGGAATGCTAAAACTATGGCAAGGCATGCTGGGATGTGTAGTGTGTGTTTCACAACAGCTAGAGGGCCACAGTTTGGACATGTGTGCTATAGACTGTGCATTTAAACCAATGACAACTGTCCTTATAAACATTCTGATCATGTCCATACTAGCCCACAAAGGGTTAATAAAGTGAACAGAAATACTTTTCCTGTGTTGACTGCATAAGCATGCCGCAGACACATTTGCGCTCAGCAATCTTTTGGTAATGTTATCGGCAATGACACAAGAGTACATATTACAATAACAAGAATTCTATTAAAACATTTGGCATCTTTCCAACGTGTAAGAGATCTCAGTGATCTTACCTCACAAAAATGCCGAAAACCTGTCTGCACAAGGCGTGGAGAACAGAAAGGGTCGTAATAAAGGCCGATCTGGAGGAATTTGGTGCAGTATGCTGGATGCACTGTATATTACATGCACTGTACCAGCAACCCTACTTAACACCGGACTGGATAAATCTATTTGATGCCAGTTAACAATGCAATGGCTGCATCAAATGATCACAGTAGCTCTCAAATAAAAGTGTGATTACCCATGAAAATTACTTTCTGAGATAAATTAAACCTCTGGCAATGAATTTAGGCCCTCATTCTGGTTGGCTCTGTCCCCAGGGAATTCGCAACAGGGAACGAGGGGGGGGGGGGGGGGGGAGGTGGAGGTTAGCAGGTGGTGTTGGCATGTGAAAGCCCTGTGTTTCCTGGACGTACCCCAAAAAATGGTGATGTGCCCAGGAAAACGCTGGGTGTCCCCATGCGAGCACCTGCCTTCCGGGGGCTGGTGGCTGAGGACATGTTCTCGAACCAGCAAGCCTAGGTCAGTCCAGATTTGCAAACAGGGTACATATAATTAGATGGTTGCCAACCATAGTGCTTTGATTATACTTAAATTAAATTAATCAACAAAACTAGGATGGATGCGCAGTCACGACCAGAGCGGGACATAGGAGGAGGTGGGGTAATTACATCATTGCAACAATGTCATCAAGAACCGTCTCCTCCCATTTACTAGACTAGGAGAAGACTAGGAGAAGAGGCAACACACAGGACTTCCGCTTGGGGGGTGCAGAACTTCAAAACACGGAACATGCCGTGGGCAGTACGGATGGTGTAATGGTTAGCATTACTGCCTCACAGCGCTGAGGTCATGGGTTCAATACCCACCATGGCTCTAACTGTGCAGAGTTTGTATATTCTCCCCGTGTTTGCGTGGGTTTCCGACGGGTACTCCGGTTTCCTCCCACAATCCAGAAATATACTGGTAGGCTAATTGGCTCCCAAAAAATAACCCTAGAATGCCTGTGTGTGCGTGTACATGTGGTAGGGAATATAGATTGTAAGCTCCACTGGGGCAGGGACTGAATGGTCAAATATTCTCTGTAAAGCGCTGCGGAATCTGTGTGCGCTATATAAGAGACTGCTAATAATAATAATAATAATAATGGTGTTATCCTGGATAGTGGCTTGACACTTTAACATCAGGTGTCAGCCACAATTATATCCTCATTCTATAATCTAAGGAATATAGCCAGAATCAAGCACTTCATTCCCTCAGAAGATCTGCCTAAAGGGGTGCCGGATGACGTTCTGACAGGGGGGATCCCGACTCACAGGGGCTATTCTCCCTTGTGGGGGTCCACAGAATATAACATGTGGCAAGCATAGCGAGCCACCGGGCGCGCAGTGTGGCAAGCGCAGTGAGCCCGCAAGGAGCTTCTATGCGCTCGACCCCCTGTCGGAGCACCGTCAGTTGGGAAACTGACTGTCCGGATCCCCACTGTCGAAGCCCCATACCACACCCACCTAAAGTCATACATGCATTTGTATCATCACGCCTTGACTAATGCAATGCTCTCTCCCTTGGTCTGCCCACAAAATAATTGCACCGATTACAGATGGTACAAAATACAGCTGCCAGGCTTTCGAAACTTTCTAAGCTCTACATGACTTATACCCAGAATTTCCGTAAATTAATCTGGGGTTCGAGCTTTTAGTGATGTGGCTCAGATTCTATGGAACTCAGTTCGAGAAGCTTCTACTCTGGAAACATTAAAAAATAGACTGAAGACTTTCCTGTTCACCCAAGCACTTCACTAATGTCCCTTGTTAAGTTTGTTTTTGTGCTGTAAAAGGCTAATGCAAGTACTTTGAGTCCTATTAGGAGTGCTATATAAATAACATTATTATTATAATTATTATTACTACTACAAAAAAAGTTCTTAAGAGCCAGGGAAAGTGCCTCATATCTCACCCATTCTGCCATCCTCATTTCAACTTTCCAACCATTAGTTGTTGTGTGATGCTTACAAGACAAATAGAGTGTACACAAAGGAAAATCCAGAGATTGGGGCGTTGAATGTTGAAATGCCTTATTAATACTGCACATTTTGGGGTGATTCGGAGTTGAGGGAAAAGCACACAAGAGTAAGAAACTTGGTAAAACCAGGCTGCGCTGCAGGGGAGCAGATGTCACATGCGCAGAATGGGCACCGTCACCCGACCCATTGAGTAGCGTGGCAGTAGTACCCCTTGAAGCGGACCACAGTTCAGAGACCGCTTTGGTTTCTGGTTGCCGACGACCAGCAATCCGCCCCCCCGCACTATGCCACATGCAAAGGAGGCGGGGCCAGCACATGGTACAGGTAGCGCTTGTTACACGGCTGCCACACAATATTGTTGTTCATGAAAATCACAGGTTGAAGAGGTCTCAGATATTTGACAGATATCAACTGGCGATGTAACCCATAGCAACAACAAAGCTTCTGTCACTTTACAGGCTGTTAAGTAAATGAGATTGGTTGCGAGGATTGAAACATAAATTCGCAAACAGCTCTGGCACACGGGAAAAGTTAGAATTAACCATGAAATAACTGCTACCTTGCACCAAAACATCCGCGCTCAGTTGTAATAAAGATGAAAATGCATCTTATAATTAGTCGCTAAATATTAAAGAAAAGAAAGTTTTCTGCTGCTTTTCAGTCTGACACTAATAGATAAAGCAATAATGTATCATACTCATTGTATACAACCACACCCGTACTGACGAATACTGTTCAAGGCAAAAGACTTCTCTCTAGCCCCCTCTATGGACACAAAAAGTTATATAAACATTGTGACATTTACATGGATAACAATTGTGTTATATAGCCAGCACTGTCACAGCTACCTGTTCAGACTGTATAAATCAACATCTGCTTTTCTAATTCAGACCCGATCACATTGTCGCCCCGCCAGAGTGAAGAAACCCCCATGTACAAGCCTGCGATAATATCGCCTTCCTGTGAAAATAGGCAAATCCAGTCGTAGCCCACTCCGTCTGTGAGCACCGAGCTACCGGCTCCTGACCTCTGTAATATGACTGTGTAACCCAGAGCTACTGGCTCCTGCCCTCTGTAATATGACGGTGTAAGCACAGAGCTGCCGGCTCCTGCCCTCTGTAATATGACAGTGTAAGCACAGAGCTGCCGGCTCCTGCCCTCTGTAATATGATGGTGTAACCCAGAGCTATCGGCTTCTGCCCCCTGTAATATGATGGTGTAACCCAGAGCTATCGGCTCCTGCACCCTGTAATATGACGGTGTAAGCACAGAGCTGCCGGCTCCTGCCCTCTGTAATATGACAGTGTAAGCACAGAGCTGCCGGCTCCTGCCCTCTGTAATATGACGGTGTAAGCACAGAGCTACCGGCTCCTGCCCCCTGTAATATGACTGTGTAAGCACAGAGCTACCGGCTCCTGCCCTCTGTAATATGACAGTGTAAGCCCAGAGCTATCGGCTCCTGCACCCTGTAATATGACAGTGTAATCACAGAGCTGCCGGCTCCTGCCCCCTGTAATATGACGGTGTAAGCACAGAGCTGCCGGCTCCTGCCCTCTGTAATATGACGGTGTAAGCACAGAGCTGCCGGCTCCTGCCCTCTGTAATATGACTGTGTAAGCACAGAGCTGCCGGCTCCTGCCCCCTGTAATATGACGGTGTAAGCACAGAGCTACCGGCTCCTGCCCCCTGTAATATGACGGTGTAAGCACAGAGCTACCAGCTCCTGCCCCCTGTAATATGACAGTGTAACCCAGAGCTATTGGCTCCTGCCCTCTGTAATATGACAGTCTAACCCAGAGCTACCGGCTCCTGCACCCTGTAATATGATGGTGTAAGCATCGAGCTATCGGCTCCTGTCCCCTGTAATATGACGGTGTAAGCACAGAGCTGCCGGCTCCTGCCCCTGTAATATGACGGTGTAAGCACAGAGCTGCCGGCTCCTGCCCTCTGTAATATGACGGTGTAAGCACAGAGCTACCGGCTCCTGCCCCCTGTAATATGACGGTGTAAGCACAGAGCTGCCGGCTCCTGCACCCTGTAATATGACGGTGTAAGCACAGAGCTACCGGCTCCTGCCCCCAGTAATATGACGGTGTAAGCACAGAGCTACCGGCTCCTGCCCCCTGTAATATGACGGTGTAAGCACAGAGCTGCCGGCTCCTGCCCCCTGTAATATGACAGTGTAAGCACAGAGCTGCCAGCTCCTGCCCCTGTAATATGACGGTGTAAGCACAGAGCTGCTCCTGCCCTCTGTAATATGACGGTGTAAGCACAGAGCTGCCGGCTCCTGCCCCCTGTAATATGACGGTGTAGGCTCCTGCTCCCTGTAATATGATGGTGTAAGCACAGAGCTGCCGGCTCCTGCCCTCTGTAATATGACGGTGTAAGCACAGAGCTGCCGGCTCCTGCCCCCTGTAATATGACGGTGTAAGCACAGAGCTGCCGGCTCCTGCCCCCTGTAATATGACGGTGTAAGCACAGAGCTGCGGTCTCCGGCCCTCTGTAATATGACGGTGTAAGCACAGAGCTGCCGGCTCCTGCCCTCTGTACTATGACGGTGTAAGCACAGAGCTGCCGGCTCCTGCCCTCTGTACTATGACGGTGTAAGCACAGAGCTGCCGGCTCCTGCCCTCTGTACTATGACGGTGTAAGCACAGAGCTGCCGGCTCCTGCCCTCTGTAATATGACGGTGTAAGCACAGAGCTGCCGGCTCCTGCCCCCTGTAATATGACGGTGTAAGCACAGAGCTACCGGCTCCTGTTCCCTGTAATTTAACGGTTTAAGCACAGAGCTACCGGCTCCTGCCCCCTGTAATATGACAGTGTAAGCACAGAGCTGCCGGCTCCTGCCCTCTGTAATAGGACAGTGTAAGCACAGAGCTGCCAGCTCCTGCCCTCTGTAATAGGACAGTGTAAGCATAGAGCTGCCGGCTCCTGCCCCCTGTAATATGACAGTGTAAGCACAAAGCTGCTGGCTCCTGCCCCCTGTAATATGACGGTGTAAGCACAGAGCTGCTGGCTCCTGCCCCCTGTAATATGACGGTGTAAGCACAGAGCTGCCGGCTCCTGCCCTCTGTAATATGACGGTGTAAGCACAGAGCTGCCGGCTCCTGCCCTCTGTAATATGACGGTGTAAGCACAGAGCTGCCGGCTCCTGCCCTCTGTAATATGACAGTGTAAGCACAGAGCTGCTCCTGCCCTCTGTAATATGACGGTGTAAGCACAGAGCTACCGGCTCCTGCCCTCTGTAATATGACGGTGTAAGCACAGAGCTGCCGGCTCCTGCCCCCTGTATTATGATGGTATAAGCACAGAGCTGCCGGCTCCTGCCCCCTGTAATATGACGGTGTAAGCACAGAGCTACCGGATCCTGCCCCCTGTAATATGACGGTGTAAGCACAGAGCTGCACCTGACCTCTGTAATATGACGGTGTAAGCACAGAGCTGCCGGCTCCTGCCCCCTGTAAGATGACGGTGTAAGCACAGAGCTGCCGGCTCCTGCCCCCTGTAATATGACGGTGTAAGCACAGAGCTGCCGGCTCCTGCCCCCTGTAATATGATGGTGTAAGCACAGAGCTGCCGGCTCCTGCCCCCTGTAATATGATGGTGTAAGCACAGAGCTGCCGGCTCCTGCCCCCTGTAATATGATGGTGTAAGCACAGAGCTGCCGGCTCCTGCCCCCTGTAATATGATGGTGTAAGCCAGAGCTGCCGGCTCCTGCCCCCTGTAATATGATGGTGTAAGCACCGAGCTACCGCCTCCTGCCCTCTGTAATATGACTGTGTAAGCACAGAGCTGCCGGCTCCTGCCCCCTGTAATATGATGGTGTAAGCACAGAGCTGCCGGCTCCTGCCCCCTGTAATATGATGGTGTAAGCACAGAGCTGCCGGCTCCTGCCCTCTGTAATATGACAGTGTAAGCACAGAGCTGCCGGCTCCTGCCCTCTGTAATATGACGGTGTAAGCACAGAGCTATTGGCTCCTGCCCCCTGTAATATAACGGTGTAAGCACAGAGCTGCCGGCTCCTGACTGAAGGTGTAAGCACCTTAGGAGATAATGGATTGCAATTTATCCAAAAAAACTGAGCGGCAACAAAGTATAGGAAACAAGAGTATAAAAAGGAAATACCGAAAGCAGCAAATATGTGTTAACATTATTGAGAAAGAATAGAATACAGTTGAACTTCTGAACTGCACTGACATTGCCATATTTAAACAACATACTGTAACATATGTCACATAACTAATGGGTCCTACACACGGGGCAATTTTAGGGCATTTTCTAATCAGATCACTTATAAAATGCCCCTACATCGCTCCGTGTGTTGGAGCCATAGTGAGAGCGATGCGCAGCCCAGTTTGTCGCTATTGGCCGGTGATTAATATCCAGCATGCTGTATAAATATAGTCAGATCGCCAGTCAGGGCCAGTGTTCTCACCGGAGAACACTGACCCTGGCAGATCGCTCAGCACAGCGCTGACACATTGCTGTGCAATTTTGCTGAGCGTTCTGAGTGATCTAGAATTGCCCAGATCGCTCAGCTAATCTCCCCATGTGTAGGCCCATTTGGAGCGCTTACATTCTTTTACAAAGTTGCTTCCATGAAAAGTTATCCAGTCTGGGCAATGATGTTGCATAGAGATTGCATACAGTTACAATAAACTGAATGTCAGGAAGTATAATGCATCTTACCTTAAAATATTTGAACAAATAACATCAATGCAAACTAAGGGGGTTATTCTGTACCGCTCAATAAGCAGTGGTCAGTCGCTGCCTAGCAAACAGCTTAACTCCGCCCGCCACTCGGCTGAACACCTTGCCCCCCCCCCCTTTTTATATCTCCGTGTATGAGCAGCATGCAGCTGCTAGCAGGAGAAATAATTCAATGGTCGTCAACCATTGAATGATGTCTCTTATTCATTTATTACCAGCTTCTTTTTTTTTGAACATTAAATTTTTATTGCAAGAAATTTCGTCTGAAAGACATTTTTTATGTGGGGGGTACAGAAAGAAAAAAGGGAGGGAAGGGTACATGTACAAAAGAGCGATACAGAGAGCATTTGCATCGAACTGCTTATCTAATAACAGTCAAAATTGCACAAATGGATATCTCTGATATAGAAAAACGGAAGCATACCAGTATTTAAATCAGTTGGTGTACAGTCTGACTCTAGAGGTATATAGGGTAACACTATATAATATAGATCTAGGGCTAAGGGCCATCAGAAGTTGAAATTAGAGTTGAGGCCTCAGAAGCATCGCTTAACAAGTTTGTGGCACCCACTTTGTCACAGTAGAGGGACCATCCAAACCATTTCATCAGGATTGAATTTGATGCAGAGGAGTATTTTGCTCCAGTAGTTTCAAAAGTGTAATGTTTGTGGATTTTTTTACGGATAGAGTCTACTGTCGGGATGACCTCTGATTTCCATAGTTTAGCAATCAAGGCTTTGGTGGCTATCAACACATGTCCAACTAAATATCTGTCCGCAGCAGAGAAATAGGGTGGAAAAATGTGAAGCAGTGTAAATGCTGGGTCCGGGGCAATGGGGTGGGTAAGTAGAATGCTTATCAGGAGAAATACCTCAGCCCAGAGAGGCCGCAAAGCCGGGCACTCCCAGAAGACGTGGATCAGGTCTCCAACCAAACCACATCCCCTCCAACAGAGGTTCGAGGTGGATGGCCAGATCCTGTGCAACCTCTCCGGGGTGAAGTAGGCTCTGTGGATGAGTTTAAAAAACATTTCAGAGTGGTGCAAGCACCGCGAGATCTTAAAACACGACTTGAAAATATCGTCCCAGTCCTCCTCAGAGAGGGACACTTTTAGGTCTCTTTCCCACTGTGTTTGGGGAGGTGATTTATGCCCATCTGAGGCTGGGGTGAGCTGGGTATACCATTTAGAGATTCCTCCCTTGTGGGAAGGGACACTCGTTAAATTTTTAATATATGTAGGGAGGAAGGGGGATTGGCTTGATGCTGGTAGGTGTGTTTGGAGCCAGCTTCTTAATTGTAAATAAATAAAGAAGTCCTGCTTTGGGATATTAAAGTTATTCTGTAATTCGGTGAACGACCTGAGGTGTCCTCCTATGTAGAGATCGCCCACTGAGGATATGCCCTGAACAATCCATCTATTCAGCTGAGGTATAGGGATTAAAGACTTAAGGGTCTTGAGTGACAAAGAAGGGGCTGGTAGGGTTGCCTTATCTGTAGATTCTACCACTTTATGCCAAGCTTCAAGTGTTACTTGGATAGATTTACACGGTGCTGCAAGTTTACGTGATATCGCAGGGGGAAGCCACAAAAAGTCTACCAATGGAATCGGGTGGGAATAGGAGCTTTCCAGGACTACCCAGGGTTTTTGGTCGAGAGGTGATGTCCAGTCCCTAATTTGATTTAGGGTACATGAGGCAAGGTAGCGCTCTAGATCAGGGAAGGCCACACCGCCGTTTGTTTTGGGTTTTATTAGAGTTTTCTTTGCTATCTTCGGTCTAGCCCCCTTCCAGACATATTTAGTTACAAGTTGGTTAAATCTTTGAAGAACGGACTTAGAGGGAGGTCTTGGGATAGACCTAAAAAGGTACATTAATTTTGGTAGAAGAACCATTTTGGCAGCCGCAATTCTCCCTAGCCACGAAACGTCGTGCATCATCCAGTCTCTAGTTAAATCCGAGAATACCCTTAATAGGGGGTTGTAATTACAATCAATGATATGTTTTCCGGGAGCCAATTGAATTCCTAAGTATTTTAAAGAGCAAGGCTGCCAAGAGTAGTTGTATTTTTCTTTCAACTTGATGACCAGGTCAGGCGGGAGGCCTAACGGGAGGGCCTCCGTCTTACTAGTATTGAGTTTATAGTATGAAACTTCGGAGTATTCTCGCAATACTTTATGTAGAGCGGGAAGGGAATTTATGGGATCTAGGATACATAATAGAACATCGTCGGCGAATAAACTGATCTTATGGGACAGATTGCCAATTATCGGACCTAGAATGGAGTCATCGCATCTAATGCGTTCAGCTAGTGGCTCAATTGCAAGAGCAAATATTAGGGGGGATAGGGGGCATCCTTGTATTACCAGCTTCTTATATTACGCATACATATTACGCAGCTCTTTACAGAGGATATTTGAACATTCACATCAGTCCCTGCCCCAGAGCGGGATGCGGTCATTTGGTCTACAGCATGATGGTCGACACCATTAGGTCGACATGTGAAAAGGTCAACATGGGTCTAGGTCGACAGGTCATTAGTTCGACAGTCGAATGGTTGACATGGGGTTTTTCACTAGTTTTTGAGCCGACAGGCGGTATGTCATGCCCTACCATCCACTAGGGCGCTGAGGGAGAATAAAATAGTGTGGAGCATGCCCGTGCCTGAAGCATTGCGAGCGCAGCGAGGGGATGACGTGCACTTTAAACTGTGTCCATGTTGACTGTGTTGACATCCGAATTAAAAAACAGTGAAAAAAACCATGTCGACCTGTTGACCATCGACCTAGACATTGTCCAACTGATGACCTGTCGAACTTATGACCTTTCGACCTAGAACCATGTCGACCTTTTGGTGTGAACCTAATGACTGTCGACCATCATGTTGTAGACCAAATGATCCCAACCCAGTGGAGCTTACAATCTCTATTCCCTACCACATATACATGCACACACAATAATTCTAGGGTTAACTTTGTTGAGAGCCATTAGCCTATCAGTATATTTTTGGATTGTGGGAGGAAACAGGAGCACCCGGAGGAAACCCATGCAAGTATGGGGAGAATATACAAACTCGGCACAGTTAGGGCCATGGTAGGAATAGAACCCCTGACCTCAGTGCTATGAGGCAGTAATGCTAACCATTACACCGTATGTACTGCCCATACTGTCTCTTGCCTTCACAAAAAAAAAAACAGTCTGAACTGACTTATTCACTAGAATGAAGATGGGGCGGGTGGCTGATATCCAGCATCGGCCTGCCCACGTTCCCAGGGGATGCCCATAAACCACTGGGCGTTACACAGGTCCGGCCCAGCATCTGCTCCCGGCCCTCCCTCAATGCACCGAACTCACCGAAATGTGCATGCGCAAACCCCGACCATCGGGGCAATTTGGATCGATGTGAGCAATCCTGAATCGGCCCCTAAGTCCCAACTCTGTACACCTACTGTGTGTAACCCTCTTCACCATTTGAGACCCAAAAGTCAGGACAGCTGAGACTGCACTGACTCGCTAGGTTTCCCTGAGTGGAGACCAGCTCTACCAAGTGGTGGCCTTGGTGGAGTATTACTTCCCTCACCCCTGCGCTCACCTTGCTATGATGAGGAGGGAGATTCTTCAAGTCCCGCTGCAGGACGTGGAGCTCCCGCATGATCTCAGGCGCTTCTTGTCGTAAGAAGTTGTATTTTTTGCTCAAAAGTTGAAGCTGGTCTTCTCCCTAAACACGAGGACAGAGGCAAGAGGGTCATTACATGTGCGTCATAGTAACTGATAACTAGGAGTCAATGTCTATGGTGGGAATCTATTCTATCAAATACAAAATCACAGTGAAAAAATGCACACTAGGGGGGTGATTCTGGTTGGTTTGCAAAAGCAAACGCTCTTTTTTAATTGACAAAACCCTGCTGCACTGCAGGTGGGGCAGATGTAACACATGCAGAGAGAGTTACATTTGGGAGGAGTGTGCAGTGTAAAAATAAGTTAGTATTTACCCTGCACAGAAACAAAATAACTCACCCAAATGTAACTCTCTGCACATGTTACATCTGCCCCACCTGCAGTGCAGCATAGTTTTGTCCATTAAAGGAGTTTGCTTTTGCAAACCAACCAGAATAATCCCCTTAATACACTCAAGTAAACATATTTAATTTATCATTATAAATCATTAACATATGAGCTTTCTATCCAGGATTATTGGGACTAAAAGCTTTTACAGATAGTTCATACATTCTTGAACTCAGCCTTCAGGACAGTGCCTGATTAGGCTGCAGCCTAGGGCGCCAGCCTTGCCGATGACAGCCAATGAAAAAAATGATGGCCTAATATATTCCATGCTTGTTAGCGATCATTTGTCCTGATGTACTGTGGGGGGTAAAGTTATTAAGGTGGCTGCCAGATGGCTGTGCCAATGTAACTTACTGATGGAACCATTACTTTATGTACATTGTGCTACAGCGCCAGCTGGGCAGCCTAAAGCCAAAGTCTCCTTCCCATGCCACAAGCATTAGATCCTACATGCCAGTTCTGTAACCTTCGCTACATGCACATGGGTTTAGCAGCATTACAAGGGGAGCTACATGTGTATTAGTCATTTGTGTCTGGAACCTTTAATCAGGCCCTGCTTCGGGACCTCTAACAGTGCATGTTTAACAGTGCTCCACCTTTGGATCCTTTTTTTGTTTTAAATGTGTCAGTGACTAATGACTACACCTGTGTACCTGTGTCACCTGCAAAACATGAGCTGTCTGAGAAATGAGCTTAAAGGTGCCCATACACGTGCCGTTGCGATGTGTGCTTTGAGATGCGCGCTCCAGCGGCATCTCATCGCACAGTACAAAAAGTATGTGCTACTTCGCATGCATATGGCATGCACAACGCATGCAATGCGATGCTATTTTAGCACAAACCGCATGCCAGTATCGGCACGTGTATGGGCACCTTAAGAACTACTTACATACAGAGACGTAACTAGTAATGCAGTCAGGGCTCTGGGGGTGCACAGTCGCCGCCCCATGTTCCCTGTATCTGCAGGGTCAAAGGGGGAGACTAAGTTCCACCACCTCCACCATAGCCATGCACAATAATTCCAACAGAAAATCCTATCCCAGCGGCTCCCTTTTGTGGCACATCGTATGTGGGTGTGGTATAGGGTTCCGACAGTCATTAGCCCAACTGGCCGGACTCAGACAGCATGTCTCGCTGTCCTCGCCACGCTGCGGGCACGGTGGCTCGTTACGCTCGCCACCTATTTTATGGACCCCCACGAGGCATTATGTGTATACTACTTTGGCCATTATTTATTATTTATTTATTAACAGTTTCTTATATAGTGCACACATATTCCACAGCACTTTACAGGGAATATTTGAACAATCACATCAGTCCCTGCCCCAGTGGAGCTTACAATCTATATTATGTGTAAGGGTGGCATACATTTAAAAGGAGTACTACTGTGTAGCGTAACTTGAATAAGGGGCACTTATGTGTGTCACAATGTGAATAAGGGCCACTACTACTAATTTGTGGTGTAATATGACTCAGGGTGACTACATGTAGTATAATGTGATTATGATTGTGCTACTGTGTGGCATAATTTGAATTTGGGGTACTATTTTGAGACCACTGTCCCTTTACAAAATATGTGCCTACCTCCTATAATTTGTGGTTTGCAGGGGTGCCAAAAACCTTGGCACTTGCCTGGGCTCCACCTAATGGGGAGATGGAGGGCAGGGGGTTCAGTGGCAAGAAAAAATGAGTTCTGCCACCTCTCTCGGACCACGTCAAGCCATGATCTGGCTAGCAAGGTGCATGGACCTGATAGCCAGATCATTATAATGGCTGCTCCTTTGGAGGTTCCAGACATGCACAGGTCAGCCTGTACAGCCCCACAGAGCATCTGCTCTTCCTGGTGGCTCCGCCCCTCCACACAATGTCATGCACGTGGCATAACACCGCGCTGCCCTTTTATGTTAAGGATTTCAGACTGGACATTCCTCTGGGGAAGGTACGATCATGTTTCATGTTTGAAGCTGTAATATATTTCAGACAATAATTATAATACCAGATTGTAGGCTTTTGTCCCCGCAGCTGATCTAATTAAACCTCAATGCACTGGATAACACAATAAAAATAACAATGCAATGGACCAGTACCTTCTTCTTACTCCTGGGATGAGTCTTACTGCTACTAGTGAGCGTTTCCTTGTTTCTTGGTCTAGTGTCACCGAGAATGCTGCTTCCCGCCTTTGCTTGGTGTGTGCCTGGTCTTGTCTGGGGCCTGGTCAGCAGAGGAATAGTCGGTTACATGTCATACAAGGTGAACACATACTGTGACGTCAAAAACACAACTCATATTATGTCTGTAGACATTAACATTGCATCCGTTCTGAAAGCTTATTTGGGTGCATCTCAGAAAGCTTATTTCCGGTATCTGGTCCCTGGGTCCACAATGTCTAGGTCGACACCAAAGAACGGTCAACATAACTTAGGTTGACACGGACAGAAGGTTGATCCAAGCTACATCTACATGTAGATGGTGGACACTCAAAAAGGTCACCACAAGTTTTTCATGTACCACGCACCGCCGTCGTCCCGGGGAATACAAGGAGCGATCCATGCTTAATTTCTAAGAGATCTAGTCAGATCCCTTAGAAATTAGGCAAAATTCGCTACGTGTGTACGGTACTTAAATCTCATTGATTTTTACAATAAAGGGCCCCTTACACTAGAACGAATTTGTACGACCTCAGCTGATAACGACCATTCGGATCGCTATACCGTCTGCAAAGTGCCACATCGTTTGTGTTTTCCATCCGATTCAATGCGTGGTCCCGTGAATGTCAGATAGGAGCCCCTAGGTCGGTCATACTGCACCAGTGATTTATCGGAATCGGATGCCAAAAGGAGTGCTTTTTATGCATGCGATATATCTCAGAAAGTTTGACTGACATTTTAGTACCTCTAGCCCCTAATCCAGCCCATCAGATATATCTTAT
Source organism: Crinia signifera (assembly GCF_055691185.1). NCBI lineage: Eukaryota > Metazoa > Chordata > Amphibia > Anura > Myobatrachidae > Crinia > Crinia signifera. The sequence goes on along the minus strand of NC_139225.1, from coordinate 38,944,744 downwards.
GGTACAATTGTATATCATAAAATATATATCATATGCGATTTATCTCGGCTTGATCAATCACATGAGATACATCTTATGCAAAAATGACACTAAAGGCCCCCCCATACACTATGCGATTTGGGTACGATTTCACCCGATTCGGATGAATCGGGCCGTGAAATCGGCCCAAATCGCACTTGCAGACACCGCCTCCGATCCGATGCGCGGTCTCGTGCGCATCGGATCGGGAGGTCGGACGGGCTGCACATAAGATTTGCTAAATCTTATGTGCAGCCCAGCCCTGGAGCCGTGCGGGTGATGACAGCGGGCGGGGGATGCCGGCTATAGAGAGCCGGGCAGGGTGAGGCTGCATAGGGAGCCGGGCAGGAGGCACTTGAAGCTGTTGTGGTGGGATGACAGCTGTCCGGCAGCCAGCGTCATCCTCCCTGCCCGGCGCCCTGCTCCCGCTGTCACCCCACGACAACAGCCTCCTCCTGCCCGGCTTCCTATGCAGCCTCCCCCTGCTCGGCTCTCTATTAGCCGGCATCCCCCGCCCGCTGATGTCCCCCGCATGGCTCCCTCCTCCCGCAGCTCCCCGGGGACTGCATATGATAAATCCATGCGATTTATCATATGCAAACCTTGGCACATCAAGTGCCTAATCCTGTGTCCCCCTCCCGGGGAGCTGCAGGGTGAAATCAGGTCCGACTTGTCCCTAGGATAAGTCGGACTAACGTATGGGGGCCTTAAAGTACAAAATTAGATGGAATCACTCCCGGGAAGGTCCAGGGGGAGTTCAAGGGAAATCGCATCCGACTTCAGGGTCAGACATATCGTTGTAGTGTAGTCTGAAATTGGACAGAAAGGCAGATTGGACAGATATATGTAGGTGTGTATCCATTATACGAATACGTGACAATAATAGGCAATAATTTACAAATTTACTGTATTGATTATAAAACTTTCAGATGGTTGGGAGCAGGGAGGTGAATAAAGAAACAAAGATTAATTATACCTCACTCAGGAAAGTACAATGTGTTAAGGCCAACTTGTCCGGTCTAATGTATGGGGGCCTTAACACATTGTACTCCCCGTGGGGAGCCAGGAGCCGAGCTGTAACCCCCCCCCCCAATACAAATGAATGGGAAGCCACTGATTGGCTGAGAGCTCTCAGCCAACCAATCAGCGGCCTCCCATTTATCTTATGTGCAACCTGTCAGATCGGAATAGTGTCAAAATCGGACCAAATCTCACTAGTGTATGGGGGCCTTTACACTGAAATGATAAAACTACAGGGTGGTGTAATGGTCTTTAATATGCAGATTACTAGAGTATTTGGATTAGGATCCAGTGTACCGTGTATTGTACATTGTGACTAGCAATATTATTTTGCTTTACACACCACGGAGGTCACAGGAAATCTAGAGGTGTTGCAGGGTGCAGAGAGAGTTAGATTTGGGTGTTTTATTGTTTCTGTGCAGAGTAAATACTGGCTGCTTTATTTTTACACTGCGATATAGAGTTTAGTTTGAAGTACACCCCCCATCCAAATCTAATTCTTTCTGCACATGTTACACCAGCTCCACCTGCAGTGCATATGGTTTTGTCCATTAGAGAGTGATTGTGCCTTTCCGAGTGAACCAGAATAACCCCCATAGTTTTGCAAATCTCCGCAGGAGCTGAACTGTGAATGTGCAGAAATGTTTCTGCAAACTCAGTCGTAGAGCTCAACAAGCTGCAGCTTGATTGACATGCTGCTGGCCTTTGGGGACGATGACAAGCAGCATTCCAGACGACAAGGGAGTGCCAGTGGCTTCATCCTTGGAATCAGCTTTACCGGAGCCGGTTGTGTGATTTTAACGGAGATAACAAGGGTGACTCAGATGTCCGATGTTCACGTGGATGATCCGATGCTGCGTCTTAGCGGGCATGGAGGAGTCGGTGACAATATGCCAAAGACGCGGGTGTGGACTGAAATCTCTACAGTCTAGGTAGATCATCAATAGCTCGACAACAAAAGGTTGACATCCAATAGGTCGACACGGACGAAAAGGTCAATATACACTAAGTTGGGCAAAAGGTCGAAATAGAAAATGTTGCCTAAGTTTTCACTTTTTTGGGGTGTCCGTATTGACAGCTGTCACCATACATCCCCAATTAGTGTAGCGTGTATGCTCGCCATGCTCCATTCTCAGTTGCAGCCCATGTGAAGGGTGAAGTTTGAGAAAGTCCAAATAAAAAAAAATAAAAAAAGTAAAAAAAAACCTCAGGTCGATCTTTTCGTGTGTCGACCATTGTCACGTCAATCTTTTATTTGCATCGACCTTCTGTCAAGATTGACTTATTGCATGTCAACCATTTGGCAATGTCGATTTAGTGCATGTTGATTCTTGTCTGTGTCGACCTATTGAATGTCGATCTTTTGGTGTCGACCTATTCACTGTCTACCCAGACACTGTAGCCCTTTCAATCACTACAGATGCAGCGGCGACAATAGCTTCCATCTGTAGATCAGTTATGAAGTTTTCTTCCACTGCCCCCAAAAAATAGGTTACTTTGCTTCTGACTAAGCTGATCCTAGTGAGGGTCTGGTAAGAAATGAGCAGTAAGCTGTGAGCAGGGCCTAGGGGGAATGATCAGGGCCGCCATCATGGGGGTACTGTGGGCACAGCTGTACCGGGCCACTCATTCCACCCACCACACCCCCAGCAGTCATGCCCGACTGCCTCCGCTGAGCTTAAGCTCACTGCGCCCCGAGTGCAGGCTTCTCCTACACCTCCAGATACTAGTGGCCATTAAAAATGCAGCACTGTCTGGTGAGCCAATCAGAACTCACGTACTGGCAGCTGCTCTGATTGGCTGCCAGGCCGCGAGGTACGACTGGCTCACAAGTCAACGCCATATTTTAAATGGTTGGGAGCTTCTGGAAATGAAAGAGAAGCCTGCGCTTCTATGCAAGCACTTTGGAAGCAGTGTGATTTAATGGGGGGCAGGGCAGCGGAAGAAGGGGGGGCTGTGCTTCACTCTGCTCCCCCCTCAGTGACCAGCACAGCAGCAGAGCCGGGCGGTGAGTGAGCATAAAAAGGGGCATTACGTGTCATGGAGGGGGGCTCGGGACTAGAAATCAGTCCCGGGGCCCACAATTTCCAGTTACGGCCCTGGGAATGGTTACACATTCTCTATTGCCTAATATTACTGGCAATGTAAAGGGATAGAAATGAACAACAGTAATACAAAAATGTAGCACAAGTGTGTAGCTCATACAGTACCTGAGCGCAGCTGTTTGCTGAGTGAATATGGAGAGCAGTTCCGCTGCTTCCTTAGAGAGAGATTTACATTCATTTCTTAGCTCTACGCTCTCTTTCCAGAGTAGTTCAGCTTCAGCTAATGTGGGAAAGCAAAAGCAAAGTATGAAAAACCAAAATGGGAAATACACACAAAAACAATTAACTGTAACCAGCAGATGTATTAAAATTTCACACCGAACATGCCACATTACACTACAAAGGAGATTTTGTTTTGATCTTGCCCATTAAGGCGTACATAGCGGTTAGACTCGACCAAACTAATGAGCGCAACGTTAAAAGTCCCATTTGCGCACCAAACAGGTGATTGTTTTTGCGCATTTCAGCTCGCCACCCCAGGCGTGCAAACTGAAACGCAGATGCCAGCAGCCATAAGCGCCCAACGGAGCTACATTTGAATAGCTCCATTGGGCATCCTCTACTGGCTGCCGGTGTAAAAAAGACCATACTGTATATATTGGATACTTACATACCTCTTAAAAGATTAAGGAGAAAATTCATTTTAATTTTTTTCCGGTAGCATGGCAGGGCAATTCAATTGTTTATAGGCGGCCAATAGTTGTTATTGTGCTTGTCACGCCCACATAAACCAATTTACCTGGATAAACCCTAAAGTCCTTGTTAGAACACCCAACCACCTCAAAAGGCTGTGAGCAGAAATGTGTGCGCCTATAGCATTCCAGCCTCAAATGCAGCAGCAATTGAATTGCTCCATCCGGCGCTCACTTGTAACAAAAAAAAAAAACAAATCGCCCCCTTACGGCAGGATGTACTAAGGGAAAAATGCTGTAAAACCTCCATTTTCGGGGGTTTTACCACATTTTCAAATTTACTAAGACCCGGCCGCTTCGTATTCACCACCCAGGGTATCGCCACCCTATAGAAGCCTATGGGCTTCTTAATGCCGGCCCCCACAAGCCGCCTCAGATGCCGACCCCACTCCCCAGCATACCTCAAACTCCTCCTCCACCTAGCAACACAGCCAGAGGTCCTTCCAGCTGTGGGGGGAGGATGAGGAGCCCAGGGCATCTGCTTCCCAGCCAGGGGGAGCCCAGGGATGTGATAGAGACCCCCGCACGCCACATCACAGGCATCGGGTGGGGCCACCGTCACCGTGATGCGGTGCGATGGGCGGCAATGTATTTTAATACATCCCACTCTTAGTCACAACATGAGACACATTTTAATGTCTTACAATTTAAATACATCTGTATCTACTAAAACATGTTTTCTATTCAAAAGTTACCGTTAAAAATCTAAATGAAATGACCCAAAAGCTGCAAGAAACTGGCAAAGACCGGCCATGGTTGGACTCGACATTGCTCTGCTGTTTCTCAGTTCCTCACACAGTTACCATGACAGTATCACAGAAGTACAAGGAGGGAGTGGAAGGAAGGTGATTATTACAAATTACAGCAGCCTTGTTCTACGATCCTTACTGGGTCATCCAGCAGAAAGATTTCTGGAGGATTATTCTGAGTAAGGCACTGGAAAGGAATTCTTCTCCTCATAAGGAAGAGTGTTCATAGGATCTGTTAACCTCACACCCGGGAGGGGAGGCTGAGTGCATGTGTTTATAGTAATAGGTCTGACTACAGACTTTCAGTCATTCTAACAATTCCAAAAACACGGCCAAGATGTAGAAGGAAGAATTAAACCAGTTCATCGAGAATAGTTTTTGGGGACTGTTTTGTTCCTATTTTAACATTAGTTTAGCTAATTTCACATAGGGCCTGATTCGGAACAAGCCATGCTACACTGCAAGGGATAAAAATATATGTATTATTTTTCTATGCAGGGTAAATACTGGCTGCTTTTGCATGTAGCCCACAAATATATATGCACACCTGAAGATTTATCTGTCCCACCTATTTGGGGAGAACAAAAACATGGTAATGTATACAAGCAAAGGGAAACCAAGCATTCGCTCCCAAATGCTGGAAATAGTAATTCAGATAAATTGGTTGAATCCAATAGATTAAATACATTTATCCGAACAATAGTTTTTGTAAATTTTCCAGCATTTGGGAGCTAATGGGTGATCGTCATATGCTCCAATAAATGATCATGATCAATGATCAGATTTTTGTTCCCACCAGATTGGACAGATAAATCTATAGGTGTGTACCATCTTAAGGCCCCCATACATTAGGCCGACTTGTCCTAGGGACAAGTCGGACCCAATTTACCTGCGAGCCGCCCGGCAGCTCCCCGGGAGGCTCACATACAATTTGGCACTTGATGTGCCATTTTTTACATGGGATAAAATCGCATGCGATTTATCCCATGTAAAAAAAAACCCGGGGAGCTGCAGGGCGGTGAGCAGTAGTGGGGGCGGGCAGCGGCAGTAGTGGGGACGGGCAGCGGTGGTGGGGGCGGGCAGCGGCGGTGGGGGGGGGGGGGCGGTCAGCGGCAGCGGGCGGCGTTTGCGGTGAGCGCAGTGTACTTACACATAGCAGCAGCGGCGGGGACGGGACGCGCAGTGGCGGCTATTATATTTTTAAAATACTTGTCAAATGACCGGCCGCACTCTGATTGGCCGAGCTATTATATTTTTAAAATACTTGTCAAATGACCGGCCGCTCTCTGATTGGCCGAGCTATTATATTTTTAAAATACTTGTCAAATGACCGGCCGCTCTCTGATTGGCTGAGAGCTCTCCGGCCAATCAGAGAGCGGCCGGTCATTTGACAAGTATTTTAAAAATATAATAGCCGCCACTGCGCGTCCCGTCCCCGCCGCTGCTGCTATGTGTAAGTACACTGCGCTCACCGCACACGCCGCCCGTCCCCACCGCCGCTGCCCGCCCCCACCACCGCTGCCGCTGGCCGCCCCCACCACCGCTGGCCGCCCCCACTACCGCTGCCGCTGGCCGCCCCCACTACTCCCCCGGTGTCTGTATGCATATGCCTGTCAGGTGGCAGGCATATGCATACAGGGAGGTCGGACGTGATCGTATGTACAGACCGTCCGACCTCCCTGATCCGGTCCGATGCGCACGGGACCGCGCATCGGATCGGAACAAATGTCACATACCTACGATTTTGGGCCGATTTCATCCGATTATCGGCACAAAGTGCCGAAATCGGATGAAATCGTCCCAAAATCGCATAGTGTATGGGGGCCTTTACAGCTAGCCATACATCAGCGATGGATTTGGACAATTTGATCACGTTCATTCGGGTCCCAATTCGGCCCCTTCCCTGATGTTTGGTGGTCGGAGCATACGTGAGAATGCTCATGGGCAAACCCCGGGAACACTCGCCGAAACGTTCGCTCACTAAGGGTAGGTAGGAGGGCAGCAGCAGGGGAACACCCAGTGTCCCCATAAAAACGATGGACGCTCCCCTGCTAATGCAGGCATGGCGATGCCCGCAGCTGACGTCAAGTGCCCCGAATTCGGAGATCAGTTGGGCGCCGTTTACCTGTTCGAACATACGCAGCATAGCGAACACGTCTGAATCAGCCCCTTTGTGATGATTGCCCCCAAACCATTGCTAATGTATTGTTGACTACTGCAATCAAAAAAGTGACCACAATCGCCGTCGCAGATTATCCAACGTGGTGGCGATCGGTCTTTTGTGCGACCGTTTTGACAATCATACAATTCTTCCACTGCTGACAATCACTGCCATAGAGATTACAATTAGGTGGTGTATGGGCGTTTTCAGATTTGAAGAGAAAAAAATCTCTGCAAATCACTGATCAATATAATATAATCAATCAATAATAGTGAATGGGCGCAGGCTGCAAGGTTGGATCTGTTCAACTGTGGAAGAAATTGCAAAATCAACAAATTGTGGATTCCAGATTTCTGATATATGGGAGCCTGAATTTAAAGCCACATAATAATTAGGCCCATAGACGGGGCTTTCGCAACACCCTAAAAAAGCATCAGGTTCAGCAGGAAACATCAATGAGCTCGTGGCCAGGCTGATAGGTCATTCCGAACAGCCAGCATTCATTTCATTTACGATCTGTAACTACTATGTGCAATTCCAAGAACATGTTGTTCTATCAGCTGTGAGGTAAAACCACAGAACTTCAGACATTTTTAGAATCATCTAGATGCCAAGTGCATGATGTTACCTATCGCTGATACCATAGAGGGTACATTATACTTATATGGTACAAGTTAGCTTAATCTGTAACACATTTGCTTTTATCTGTTTTTGTCTGTTTTGACAAATGACTGTATCTACCTTACAACACCCCTGCGTAATTATCATCACTCTATATAAAAGGCTAATGTTGGGTACACACCAGAACGATTTGGCCTCAATTCCTCCAATTTCGACGCAATTTCAACCGATTGTATGTAAACTGGGCATGTTTTGGAATGTTCTAGATCCTATTCTGATCCGATGCGCGTCCCCGCTGGTCGTTTGGTCGGTTTGAAGAGTCTACATGCTGCAGTCAGGATTTGTAAAATATCCCATCAGATCGTGCGACCATCGTACCATCATATCACAATCATAACTGTTCTGGTGTGTAACTAGCATGAACCCTCCTCACCTTTTAGAGGTGAAGTACAACCAGTGACCACTAGAGGCCACTTCACAGACCAAATTACTCCTTAACAGAAAGTGAAACTAAAATTATCTGTTTTTAATTTCCTGGATGTAAAAGAGAGAGCGAGAGCTAGGTATGGCCATCGTTGCCTTGGCCATCAATGGCAAAAGTGCAACTGGCTATCGATGGTGTATAAGTATGAAATTGATGACCATCAATGTTTTTACATATCGATGGTCATCCATTTGCTTTGAAAGATTGGCCTGTGGGCCAATCAAAAATACGAAGATGGGGCTTCATGGGTGTTGGGAGCGGAGCTATGCTCCGTGTCCTGGCCCCTTGATGTAAAAAGAATAATTTAACTATTCAGTTAAGCTCAATATCGCTGGTGGGAAACCATCTGATTCTCGCACATCAATGTCAAAACTATTTGACATAGCCCATACACCATCGATGATTTCTCATTTTGACGGGCTTTTAACTAGTATAATATGGAGGCCTTGTTTGCATTGAGGGCCCATGGGGCCAATTTAGCAATTTGGGATCTGGGAGGGATATTAATAGCAAGTACAGGTGGGCAGCACGGATGGTGTAATGGTTAGTATTACTGCCTCACAGCACTGAGGTCACGGGTTCCCACCATGGCCCTAACTGTGCAGAGTTTGTATATTCTCACCGTGCTTGTGTGGGTTTCCTCCTAGTACTCCAGTTTGCTCACAAAATCACAAAATATACTGGTAGGCCAATTGGCTCCCAACAAAATTAACCCTAAAATGCCTGTGTGTGCATGTACATGTGGTAGGGAAAGGCCATTGCTGGGGAGGCCTGGCGGCCAGCTCCCTGCTGGCGGTGCAGGGAGCCGAACAGGATAAGACGCTGCCAGGCAGCGCGTCAAAAAAAAAAGCCCATAGAAACGAATAGGAAGCCATTGATTGGCTGAGACCTCTCTCAGCATATCAGCAATTGGCTGAGAGAGGTATGAGCCAATCGCTGATTGGCTGAGAGAGGTCTCAGCCAATCAATGGCTTCCTATTCGTTTCTATGGGCTTTTTTTTCTTAAAGTGCTCTGCTCCCGCTGCAGAGTCTTCTCATTCCCGGCTCACTGGTTCCCTACTTGTGTGATACTATAAATGCAATTAACCCCTGGAAACTGGTGTTCTCTGGGGATAACATAAATATTTAATGATAAATGTGCCCCTTCATCAATAATCGACCATTACTGACTCACCTTGTAGATGTGATGATCTGCAATCTGCAGAATGAGCTTTCTCCAGTATAGACAATATCTTCTCTTCTAGATCTGAATGTAGTGTAGTCATTTCTGCAGATGGTTCATGTGCAGAATCCGCGTGTTCCTTAGGAATAAACAAAATATATATTCACTCTCTGGGAATGGGAATTGGAGAGAGAAATGGGGGTTATGTACAGACATTTGGGGCAAAGGTTTTTTTTATTATTTTTGAATCACTAAGGTTCTCGCTAGGCAGCTGCCTGGTGAGCCAACCCGAATAAGGCCCTAATGTGGTCCGGAACACCCTTCTCTGTATATAAAACGGTGCACAAGCAAAACAAATCTTTTCCTCTGTTGAATAAAAAGTGGAAAAACAAAAAGAATTGAAAACGAAAGTAATAGAAACACTGAGCTGCTGATTGGTGGAATCCTAGTCTCCATAGAGAACAACAATGCTAGGGCAAGAAATAGTAATCACTATATTTGTGTGACACATCCATGTCCACAAAGGGACCTATACATAGCAGGGCAATTTGTAAAACAAACCTCAATATGATAAATATCACGAACTGATTGCACAAGTAACAATCGCAGGTTGATGCTCCTGTATCCGAAAATATTCTGAGTCAAACTGATTTGAGCGTGACTGAGATAATGACCCCTCTGCTTCCTGATCGCTTAATGTACATGAACTCGGTTTCATCCACAAAATTACACATAACATGACAGGGCCGGATTGGCCATCGGGCCTTCTGGCAAATTCCAGAAGGGCCCATGGCCAGGTGGGCCGAATTTGTCCTGTTTTGTGCAGCGGCCACCAGTCTCCGACTTGTCTACAGAAACATGGCCGCCAGCCTCCTGCAAGGACATTCCTAGTGCAGGAGGCCGCTACAGGGAGAGTGGGGTTGTGGGCTGGATGTAGGTGTGCGTTCCACCTTACTTCCAGCCTGTACGTTCCAGCACTTCCCGCTAGTGCTGCAGCCCTACTCGATGTCTGGCATCGAGAACAGGTAAGACAAACTGTACAGGGGGAGCCTGTAGTGTCCTGTGATTATACAGACTAATCAGCCTGTGGGGTCCCGTTAATTATACAGACGGGAGCAGCCTGTGGGGTCCTGTTGTTATTATACAGGGGGAGCAGCTTGTGGGGTCCTGTTATTATTATTATACAGGGGGAGCAGCCTTTTGTGTCCTGTAATTATACAGGGGGAGCAGCCCGTGCAGTCCAGATTGTGTCATATTCTGTAATGGGCATTACGGTGTGTTCCATAATGTGTAATGCCTCCTTTTTCTGATTCTACACCCCCGTTTCCCCATGCAAGGGTCCCTTCTCCTGCAGGTGGGCCTATGTGCTCAAAATGCCAGGGGCGATTTCTGGTCCCGGTCTGGCCCTGTAACATGACCTTCAGGTTGTGTGTATAAGATTCTGGTATGAAAGATTTCAAGCTATAAAAATAAAATCCCCAAAATTGTGGTCATAAGCATTTTAGATATGGGAGAATCCACATGGTGCTCATGTGATTTCATAATTGTTATCGAACACTTTCTGCAGTTTGTGACATACCCTACACCTAATGCTGGACTGGATGCTATCAATTTACCTACAGTTAAAATCCCGATGGCCAAAATATCAACCATCATTGGCAGATGGTCAAAATACCGACAGGGTGAAAAATTTGAAATTTAAAATGCAGACGTCGTTAAAATGGAGACAATTAAAATGTTGACAGGTCAAAAAGTCGACATGAGGTTTTTTTCATGATTTTTTTTCATTAAAACAGACTTTTTTATACTTCACGATCCAAGTGAGCATAGAGTTAGATTATACCCGAAGCACGCGAGGGGACGTGGTAGACTTATACTGTGTCCATGTCGACACCCAAAATAAATAATAAAAAAAAGACGACTTTTGCACTATCCTTCACTGAAATGTGGGCTCCCTGGATAACCTTTCATAGGATTCAGTACTGAATCCCGGCGGTCGGGATCCCGGCGTTCAGAATCCCGACACCGGAATCCCGACAAGGGGGGGGGCGTGGATCGCCCCCCCTTGCGGGCTCGCTGCGCTCGCCACGCAGCGGGCCCGGTGCATCGCTACACTAATTTTTTCTCCCTCCAGGGGTGTCGTGGACACCCACGGAGGGAGAATGTGTCGGGATTTCGGCGGTCAGGATTCTGGCGTCGGGATTCTGAACGCCGGGATCCCGACCGCCGGGATTTTAACTGCATCCCCTTTCATAACGCCCCTCCACCCCTAACATCATTTTTTTTGATAGTTTCTCTCATTAGAAGATATTGAGCTTGTCTTAAAAGTAAATTGGATATTTTCTGCACTGTGATAACCTGATGTTAATATACTGTAGCCTGACTGATGCAGCATATTGTATGTCTCTCTGTGTACTACTGTATCGCTGCCTATTACCCAGTTCTCCCCCCCCTTTTTCCCTTGTGTCTAGCCTCCCCTCCCATTGTTTATACATTTTGTTGGGCTATGGACGGTCACTAGGTCTACAAGCATTAGGTTGACACCACTATGTCGACATGCATGAAGGTCAACATGACTGAATGTCGACATGCAGGAAGGCCAACGTGACTAAAGGTCGACAGGGTCATTAGGTCAAAACAAGCATTAGGTGGACATGGGGAAGGTCGATATTTAAAAGGTGGACATGGGGTTTTTCACATGTGCCAACAGGTGGTATTTCATGCCCTACCATCCACTCAATGGGGCGCCCTGCAAAATCCTACTACCAACTATAATCTCCCTGAAACTAGTTTTGAAAAGTAGGCAAGTATGTTTTAGGGTCAAGGCCTACTGACTGATAGCCCGGCCTGCCCTGCAAAGTGGCAAGTAACGTCTCTGCTCTGGGCTTCTCCTAGAGAATGTATACCATACATTTATATGCAGCCACCCAGATGACCTTGTTGTCAGTGAGTGAGATAAAATGGAGATGGGTACATGTCATAGTTGCCTCCCCTCCTGCATTCTGCAGGAGACTCCCTGAAATAACAGCAATCTCCCTTTCTCCCTCATTAGTCTAGCAATCTCCCTCATTTCACCTAACCCACATTACACTGTTACAATAATAGGTAAAAAGGAATGAGAGACAGATACATTTACATAGAATCATCAGCACCAATTCCCAGCACTTTACCAAGTATAGTATCTCTTACTAACAGCTTGGAGGCTCATCTACATTTGGATATAAGTTTATTTTAAAAGCTTCCTCTCAGATGTAGCAGTACACAGCCACGCTTCTAGGTGCCACGTTCGCAATCTCCGTACACAATCTCTCCATATATGGAACTAGACACGCCCTTTGGGTGGTGCATGACACGCCCCCTCAATGGGGCAATGTGCAAAATTCTACTACCCACTATAATCTCCCTCAAAAGTAGGCAAGTATGGTACAGGTTAGATATTGTGGGGGAAATTTTGTCAAAGCTTGGAGAGAGATCAAGGAGGATGGGTATGTATGAAGCAATTAAGAGTGGAGAAGTGAGCCAGTGCAGAAGTTGCCCATGGCAACCCATACTTGGAATGCACTTCACAAATGTTACTTCAAAGCTGATTGGTTGCCATGGGTAACTTCTCAACTGTTATGCTTCTGAACTGCATACATCTCCCCCTAAGTACAGGCCATAAATTGGATAGTTCCTTATGAAATTAATACATAGCAAATGAACAATTCTCCCAGTTACCTACCTACATACCCTTTCCTCTCCAAAACTGGACTTTTCGGCTATGCCATTGAAGTTTTATGTGCTCAATTTGCTAAAGAGTTGTGTGTACCGCTTTCCAATTTTTAGCTTATTACTTTACACTGAAGGCAAGATGTAATAGTCTCAGAGTTCAAAGGCTGTGTGGTATAAATGAGAAGCTCAGATTTTTATTTTAAAGTGGCAATCATCTACAAGGCCTGAATTTGCCTGAACAAGGATCCAAGCCGGTACGGATTCGGGATTTACCCCGTTTACACTGACGTGCCTACCCGCAGTGTAGACGGAGGTGGCGCTTGGAGAGGACATCATCTCCAAGCACCGGGACCGTGGTCATCCCCGCTGGGACCGCCGATCACCATGCTGGGGGCAGCTCAGCACCAAGGTAAGCAGCTGGGATGCCCTCGCGCACCCCCCCCCCAACCGGGAGGTGAATGGATGCCGCACACAGGCTTCCATTAACCTCCTCCGCTGATGTCTGCACAGTACAGCAGCAGAGGCTGTGTGTGCCCGCTCCCATCCAACCTGTGGACGCTGCGGTCCGCAGGTTGGACATCCCCCATTGATGTAAACGGAAGCCGGGTCGGATGACCCAGCAAACCCGTTTACACTGCGCCCTACCCAGGTTCCAGCATGACCCATTTACACCGCTGCTGACCTGGGTCTGACCTGCCGATGACCCGGGTTTTTGCGGCGGTGTAAAATGGGTATTAGTGATTGCCCCTTTAATAAGCCTCAGAGTTAGTCTGTCATACCACACGGCCTACAAACTCTGAGACTATTACATCTGGCCCTAAGTGTATGTTTAATGTATACAGTATAGAGGAATTGAGACAAGCTTCACCCACTTAAAAAAAAAAAAAGCAGCATACGGAGTGCTGAAACGCATAGTATTTAATCAGCCAGCAACATCCTAGATCAGGGGTCTTCAACCCATGGCCCGCGGGCCACAAGTGGCCCTCTGAGTTGTTTTGACTGGCCCGCCTGTAAATGCAGTTTTAAAAAAAAACAACAACCCTGTAAGTGCCGTTTAAAACAGCCAAAACCTTCCACGCTCATCCCTTTACATGGGGGACGCGGCGGAGGAGGATGTGCAGTGGCTGGGGTGGACGGGACATGCACATTGTGGATTTCCTGAAGCTGCGCACACGTCCCGCCCCCGCCCTTTCAGAGAAGACAGCCGCCGCTGCGTGACAACCGGCTCCAGACCTCTGATGCTGCGCACCCGTCCCTGCCTGCCTCCTTCTCATTGAAGACAGCCGCCGCCGCCAGCAGGAGCAGCCCTCTGAAAGGGAAATACGGAGATTAAGGCAGGTTTCTTTAGGGGAGGTGAGCTGCCTGCCTGCAATGCGGTGCTGACTGGGGGGGTGAGATGGCTGCAATGCGGTGCTGACTGGGGGGGTGAGCTTGCTGCAATGCTGTGCTGACTTTCGGGGGGGGTGTAAGCTGGCTGCAGTGCTGTGCTGAATATTGGAGGAGGGGAGCATCTGGCTGTGTAGTGCTGACTATGGGGGAGGGGGGCTGGCAGTGCTGTGCTGATTATCAATGGGGGGGGGGGGAGGCTGTGCGGAGATGCCTATGTTTGGGGGGGAGGGAGCTGTGCTGTCTATCTATGAAGTGCTGTGCTTTATGGGGGCTGTGCTGGCTATCTAGAATTACCCCTTTCTGACCATTGACACTACTGGTGGCATTTTATGAGGGACACTACTGGTGGCATTTTATGAGAGGCACTGCTGCGGGCATCATATGTATAAGCAGGAGTATTGGGGGCATTATAGTGCAATGGGCATCATGGTGTGTGGCATAATGTGTAATGGGCATTACGGTGTGTGGCACAATGCGTAATGGGCATTACAGATAAACAATGTATATTGATTTAAGTAGCCTGTCATTGCTTGGGCTTGATTTGTGAGGAGTTCTAGGTCACTGTGTGGGCCTTCATGTTTATATGTCACTGTGCGGCCTTTAGCCAGCCAACTTAAGTGTGGAAGGACAACAACCATTCCTGCGTTAACCAATATCTGGTCATGCAGGTTGCAAAAGTGAAATATCAGGTAATGGTTTTCCTGCTAGTTCACACGCTTATAATTAGACCACGCCCCTTAGAATTAGGCCACACCCCTTTTGGGGAGCGCGCGCCTACGCCGCGCACAATTTCTTCAATATAATGTTATGTATGAGGGAGCTGCATTTTTTTTCTTTATGCACTGGGACCCTAATTGTCTAGAAATAGCCCTGCTGCTGATTATATATTGGGGGCAGGGTTTATGTGTATGGGCAGCTGTGCCAACTATGTATGCCGGGGCTGTGATGTCTATCTATGAAAGGCTGTGCTAAATACCACAGTAGAGATTAGTGGCCCTCGGGCTTCGTTGAATTTTTTAATGTGGCCCACACTGTCGGAAAGGTTGAAGACCCCTGTCCTAGATATTCTTCTGCTGACTGTGGACATGCGCACTAGACTGAGAGGAGCTGCAAACGGAGTCCAAGTAAGGACCCGGCCTGAAGCATTTAAAAGCGAAACTTCAATGGGAGCCTAATAAAGCACATAGGATTCTTACTTTAATAAGGGCTATAAGGCCTAATACGGCACATATTACTTAAGGAGGAAATACTTTCACTACAGTTCACGTAGGAGATATTGAGCCAAATGTAATAGGGTGTGAGAATCGGAAAGTGAGAGATTTTGGGAGAGGTTTCCCATTTTTTAAAGCGGCAATGATTTACACTGAAAACCCAGGTGCAGTTTGCCATGTTTTGATTGCCGCATTAAAAAAATGGAAAAACTATCCCAAAATCTTTCACTTTCTGATTCTCACACCCTATTACATTTGGCACACTATCTTTAAAAAAAACAACGTTATCAGTGAAAATTTATGGCGCACACCTAAGAGCAAGGAAAGATGTTACAAGTTATATCAACATCCCTAAAGAAATCCGCAGGGACGAAACACGTTGAATGATTTAAAAAAAAACTGGACCTCAACAAAGGTTCACCCCATACAGATGCACTTATTGTGTCCAATCTAGATGTATTATAAATTATGTTTTAAAGTATTTAGTACAATTTTATAATAACAATTGCTGCTTTATTGTCACTTGAGTAATTTATTGGTTGTCCCCTTTCAAAATGAGGTATTAACTTAAAAAAAAAAAAAAAAGCAAAAGCATTGAGGCGCTCCCCTTTCATAAAGGTTGTTATCTATTTTTCCTTTGATCTCAATGTTTTACAGGGGGTATTGGGTAGGGAAGAGGCCAGGGATTTCCATGGGTTGTACGGAGATTTCCTGGTGAGATGAGGCTTGTGGGGCATCATGCAAGATGTAGAGTCCTAGGACACCCTTTGGATCACTAATGCGGCAGGAGGCATTCATACAGCATACTTGCCTACTCTCCCGCACCTGGGCACCCCTCCTGCATTCTTCCCACTTCCTAGTGAAGTGGGAAGAATGGGGAATCCAGCCTGCAGTCAGTTGGAAGGGGGTGGGACCGAATTATATAATTATATGTAAATGTCATTTAGCCCCTGCCCTATACAAATTTTGACCAGCTATATTGACATGATTAGCCTGGCCTCCACCCCATATGACTTCCACGTGCATCTCCTCTCCGGCCATCTCCTGGAGAGAAACGCGTTAACGTAATTAACTGTCTATGCCATGCAGGATTTCCAAGGAAGCAGCAGTGATAACATCAACGCACCAGAATCAGGCCCTATGTACCTACGGTCATTCATTTGGTACCTTTCAAAAGCCCTTTGGCCATCGGCTATTAAAGATTTTAAAGACTCTATATGCCAAAGTCAGCATCTGAGCAAAGTTGTAATTTATACAGTAAAGGTACCCACACACATGGTAAGATGTATTAAACAATTTGCCCATTTCAGACCGATTGGAACAACCAATCCTCTAATAACTTACCATACAGTATGTGGGCATGATCACAATCATATGCAGGTGCTGGCACATCGTTCATCGAGCCTGCTGATCCCTTCAGCAAGCGGAAAGATGAACAACCAGACGTGCAGGATTTGGCCACATCGTTCCAGGTGTAAGCATGATGAATGATGTGGCCATGACCCGGCACCCCTCAGCGGCCTCTCCCACTCCCGTCCCATGGCTCTAGCCAATGGTTCGGCTTCTAGCAGCAGCATCTCCCACTCTTTATCTCACAGCTCTCTCTGCCAATCAGCAGCCTCCCATTCAGTTGAATGGGAGGTGTTTAATCTCCTGCCTGCACGCCACTACCGCAGCCTCTCTCTCCGGCTCCCTGCAGCGGCATCAACCTCCCCCCTACCCCTGCAAACGGGTCACCTTCTGATGGGTTACACAGATAGTGTGTTCAATCCAATATCAATCCTATTTCTCTCGAAATCCAGAACACCCCTCTTATCGCTTGCACAATCGCTCTGTGTGTGGGCATGATCAGGGGTGTTTTGGATTTCAAAGGAAATGGGATAGATATTGGACTGGACAAAATGGGTGAAATTTAATAGGATGAGAGATTCTAAAAGTAAGAGATTTGGTAAGAAATCTCAATTTTTTTGTGATTTCAAAGGAAAATAGGATTTTAATACCTACCGGTAAATCCTTTTCACTGAATTCAGATGGGGTACTGAGGTCTTATAACCTTGGGGATTAGAGGGTATCCGACAGGAGAATGGCACATAACATTTTCTTCAACCAGGGTGTGCTGGCTCCTCCCCTCTATATCCCCCTACTAGCCAGTTAAGAAACTGTGCCCGAAGGAAGGATAACGTATGTGAGGTAGGAACTAATCATTAAGATAACGTGGTGAGATTTGCACCAGTACACCACAACACACACAACAACTCTCTCAACTAGACGTAGTCAACCCCGTCATTGTGTTACTTAGAAACATAAATGTATTCTTATGGAGCAATTTTGTCACCAAAACTCAGCTGCTCCTAAACAGGTCAACGGACCTATAACTTATCAGAAAGCCAGAAATTGCAATTAGCAGAAGGGCAATAACAGGATAACAACCTGTGCAACAGAGCCCCGCACTGAATTCAGTGAAAAGGATTTACCGGTAGGTATTAAAATCCTATTTTCACCTTCATTCAGGATGGGGTACTGAGGTCTTATAACCTTGGGGAGGTCCCAAAGCTTCCAGAAAGGGCGGGAACGTGCGGAGCCTGTTGCAGCACCGCCTGCCCAAACTGGGTATCATCACTGGCAACAGTGTCAAACTTGTAAAATTTGACGAAGGTATGTTGACCAGACCAGGTGGCAGCTCTACATAGCTGCAATGCTGACACCCGGGATGCTCCTACGGCTCTAGTGGAGTGGGCTCTCACTGAAGCCGGCATAGTCAGATGTGCTGACACATATGCTTGCTGTATAGTAGAACGAATCCATCTAGCAATTGATTGCCTCGATGCTGGGCATCCCTTCTTTTGTGCGTCATACAACACAAAAAGACACTCCGTCTTACGGATCCTTGATGTTCGTCTCACGTAGATCTGCAGGATTCTAGCCACATCAAGTGACTCAGGAATATCCTTATGACCTGAGCAAGAAGGAACCACAATCGGCTGGTTCATATGGAACGCCGAGACCACTTTTGGCAGGAACTGCTGTCTTGTCCGAAGTTCCGCCCTGTCTTGATGGAAAATCAAGTAAGGGCTCTTACAAGAGAGAGCACCAAGCTCAGAAACTCTTCTGGCCGAGGCCAGAGCCAGTAGTGTCACCGTCTTCCAGGTGAGGTATTTTAAATCAATGGAGTCCACTGGTTCAAACCAGGCTGACTGCAGAAACTCCAGGATCACATCTAGGTCCCAGGGCGCCGTAGGCGCCACAAATGTAGGCTGTATCCTTAAGACTCCTTGTAGAAAAGTCTGGACTTCAGGGTAGACCGCCAACTTTTTCTGAAAAAAGACAGAAAGAGCCGATATTTGAACCTTTAGAGACCCCAGCCGGAGTCCCTTCTCAAGGCCCACCTGCAGGAAAAGCAGGAAACGGTCCAATTTGAAGTCTGCTGGTGGAAAACTCATGTGTTCGCACCAGGACACATATCTACGCCAGATCTTATGGTAGTGCGAGGCTGTCACTGCCTTCCTGGCCCGGGTCATGGTGTTTATGACCGAGGAATGAAATCCTTTCAGAGCTAAGATGTTCCGCTCAATCTCCAGGCCGTCAAACGAAGACGCCCTAAGTCCTGGTAGACGAAGGGGCCTTGTACCAGAAGGTCTCTTAGAGGCAGCCGCCACGGGTCTTCTATCAGCATGTTTTGCAGACCTGCGTACCATGCTCTCCTGGGCCAATCTGGTGCTATTAGGATTGCCCGCACCCGCTGATGTCTGATCCTCTGTAACACTCTCCCCAAGAGTGGGAGGGGCGGGAATATGTATACTAGGTCGTAAGCCCAGTCCGCTGTCAGAGCATCTGTTGCCTCTGCCTGAGGATCTCGTCCTTGAGCAATACCTTACCACCTTGTGGTTGGTCCTTGAGGCCATTAAGTCTATCTGTGGGAGCCCCCACAGATCTACAATGCTTCCGAACACCTGAGAATGCAGACTCCATTCCCCGGGGTGGAGGTCGTGACGACTCAGGAAGTCTGCCTCCCAGTTGTCCACCCCGGGTATGAAGATGGCAGATATTGCCACAGCATGTGTCTCTGCCCAGGTCAGAATCTTGAAAGCTTCTCTCATGCACGCTCTGCTCTTCGTGCCGCCTTGGCGGTTTATGTAAGCAACAGTCGTTGCGTTGTCTGACTGGACTTGTATCGCCTGATGCTCCAGGAGGGAGTGAGCCTCTAGAAGAGCATAGTGTACTGCCCTCAGCTCCAAGATGTTTATGTGGAGCTGAGTTTCCAAGTAGGACCACCTGCCCTGGAATCGCATTCCTTGTGCAACCGCCCCCCAGCCGTGGAGGCTGGCATCCGTGGTCAGCAAGATCCAGTTCTGGATCCCGAATATCCTCCCCGCCAGGAGATTTGGCGTATGTAGCCACCACTGTAGAGACTGCCTTGCCTTGACAGACAGGCGAATCAACCTGTGCATGTGGATGTGGGAGCCCGACCACTTGCTCAACAGGTCCCACTGGAAAGTTCGAGAGTGGAGCCTCCCGAACTGCAGAGCCTCGAAAGAGGCCACCATAGTTCCCATCAGTCTGATGCAGAGGTAGACCGAGACTCTTTCAGGGGCTAGCACCTCCCCCAACAGCTGTTGTATCACTGCAATTTTCTCCCTTGGAAGAAACACCCTTTTCTCCACCGTGTCCAAAATCATCCCCAAAAACTGAAGACGTTGGGACGGAATCAGTGAAGATTTTGGTATATTTAGGATCCATCCGTGTTGGGACAGGAGCTGCCTTGTTGTCTCTATGGCCCCCAGCAGCTTGGACACTGATACTGCCTTCAGCAACAAGTCGTCCAAGTATGGGATAATGTTTATCCCTTGAGTCCTTAGTAAGGACATCATCTCCGCCATCACCTTGGTGAAGACTCGTGGGGCCGTTGAAAGCCCAAACGGTAGGGCTTGGAACTGAAATTGTTCCTCCAGGATTGCAAATCTCAGGAAGGCTTGGTGTGGGGCCCACACCGGTATGTGGAGGTACGCGTCCTTCACATCGATGGACGCTAGATATTCCCCCTCCTCCAGCCCTGCAATCACTGCTCTCAGGGATTCCATTTGGAATTTAAACACCCTCAAGTAGGGGTTCAGGGACTTTAAGTTTAAGATGGGTCGAGCCGACCCGTCTGGTTTTGGAACCAGAAACAGGTTTGAAAAATAACCCTTGTTCCTTTCTGCAGCCGGCACTGGAATGATGACCTGTGCTAGGACCAGCTTTTGCACAGCTTGTCTGAGGATTCTGCGATCCTCTGCTGCTGCAGGGAGTCCCGACCTGAAAGCAAGGATTATACTTACGATAATGCCTTTTCTTCGGAATACTTCATGGCAGCCATTACATTGGGTTCATCCCTTTCTCTCTCTCAATTAGACAGGTAGTTTTTTCCCCTAGGACCAGACTCCTCCTCTTCCATAACCTATATAACTGAGCACCTCCCCTCTGACCATAGTCTTTTGAATGTCTCCGCCCATGTCATAGGGAAAAAACAGAAACAGGGAGGGCTAAAAAATATAGGCTGCCATGAAGTATTCCGAAGAAAAGGCATTATCGTAAGTATAATCCTTGCTTTCTCCTTCATACTTCATGGCAGCCATTACATTGGGATGTACCAAAGCAGTAGGGAGGGCATACAATACCTCAGACCAAGGCTTGCCTCAGGACTTCACCTCCAAACCGCACTTCCGCCACATCCAGAGCGTAGTGTTTAGAGAATGTGTGTAGAGATGACCATGTGGCTGCCTGACATATTTCTCTGGCTGACACATTTGCCTCTCTTGCCCATGATACCGCCACTGCCCGTGTGGAATGCGCCTTGATACCTTCAGGGACTGGACGCCCCACTTTCTTGTAGGAAAAAGCAATTACATCTTTGAGCCATCTCGAAATCGTTTGTTTTGCAGGCACGAATCCTTTCTTCGCCCCTTGCGGAATCACAAACAGATTTTCTGACTGTCTGAACGCTGCAGACCTGTCTAAATAAATTTTAATAGCTCTGACCACGTCCAACGTGTGTAACCTTTCTTCTCTCTTATCTGCCGGATTTGGATAAAAACATGGTAATATAATCTCCTGGCTCAAATGAAAAGATGATACAACTTTTGGCAGAAAGGAATGCTTAGTCTTTAGGACCACTTTGTCCGGAAAAATTTTCAAATATTGGTCTAGTATACTTAATGCTTGAAGCTCTCCGACTCTTCTAGCCGAGGTGATTGCTACCAGGAAGGCTACTTTCCACGTCATGAATTTGAGGTTCGCTCTATCCAATGGTTCGAATGGCGGTAACATGAGACCATTCAGGACCAAATTAAGATCCCATTGTGGAATCATAGACCGAATCTTCGGGCGAATCCTCTTGATAGCCTGAAAGAATCTCCTTATCAGACTATGATCCGCAAGCTTACGATCCAATAGCACACTTAATGCTGATGTCTGCACCTTTAGCGTGGACCCTGCCAATCCTTTGCTGAAACCATCACATAAGAATTGCAAGACCTGCGATATGTTTGCTTTAGGAAATTGAAACTTTCCTTCAGACCATTTGGCAAAGATCTTCCAGACCCTATAGTAAATCTCTGATGACACCTTTTTTCTTGCTTGGAGCAATATCTCAATTACTTCTGTTGACAAATGCTTCTCCCTCAATTGTTGCCTCTCAATTTCCACGCTGTCAATGACAATTTTTGAGGGTCTTGGCATTTGACTGGTCCCTGGGACAGCAGATCCAGTGACACTGGCAGAAACAGAGGCCCTGCTACTGCCATACTCTCCAGCATCGGAAACCAAGCCCTTCTGGGCCAAAAAGGCAGGACTATGATGACTTGACATTTCTCTGTCCTGATCTTCCAGAGTACCCTGTGCACAAGGGAGAAGGGTGGGAATATGTAGGCTAGGGCATAATCCCAGCTCTGTGACAAGGCATCGATCCCGCACGACCCCTTCGTCTGGAATCTTGAAAAGAACCGAGGGACCTTTTTGTTGACTGATGATGCCATGAGGTCTATTTCTGGCATGCCGAAGTATTCCACGATTAACTGGAAGACTGACTGTTTTAGTTCCCATTCGCCTGGAACTAATGTACTGCGACTCAAGTAGTCTGCCACCTGGTTTTCTTCTCCTGGAATATGCAGAGCCGAGATAGACTGAAGGTTTACCTCTGCCCAAGACATTATGTTTCTTACTTCCTCCAGCAGCACCTGGCTTCTTGTACCCCCCTGACGGTTGATATAAGAGACCGTAGTGATATTGTCTGAAAACACCCGAAGGTGTTTCCCTTTGATGTCTTCCACGAAGAATTTCATTGCTTGCCACACTGCCCTCAATTCTCTGTGATTTGAAGACCACTTCTTTTCTGGCAGTGACCACCTTCCTTGGCATGACTTGCCTAACCCGTGTGCTCCCCAACCGGAGGCGCTGGCATCCGTGGTTATCACTACGAACGTTGGGCTTTCTAGCGCTCTTTTTCTTTCCCTCAGCTGCTCGTGACTCCACCATACCAGAGATCTTCTTACTGTCTCTGGGATTTTTATTAACTGGTCTAATGACACGTGACTTTTGGAGAATCTTAGAAGGAACCATTGGAGTGGCCTCATCCTCCATCTTGCCCAAGGAATTACATCCACTGCTGAGGCCATCATCCCCAGTAAACTCATTGCGGACCTTAGGGATATGCGAGGTTCGCTGTTGACCCGTGAGATCAACTGCTGGATTTTTTCGCATCTTTTCTCTGAGAGGGATATTTGATAAGACACCGTGTCCACCAGGATGCCTAGAAATTGAATGCACTGGGAAGGAACGAGTCGACTCTTTTCGTAATTGATCATCCACCCATGATCTTGAAGAAATTTGATAGTGTGATCTCGTGCTACCATACATTCTTCTATGGAGCGTGCTGCTATCAATATGTCGTCCAGATACGCCCATACAGACACCTTTTGTCATCTTAACCTTTCTATTAGGACAACTAGCACCTTTGTGAAGACCCTGGGGTAATCGTGTATCTTAACTTAAGGTACACGATTACCCCCGATGGACCCGATTTCCATTGAAATCAGGTCCATTTTGCCGGCAAAGGCAAAATCGGGTCCATCGCGTCGGTCGGGTGCATTAACATGGCACGCGACGCGACCTACGCGATGGACCCAATTTTGCCATAGGGTTCAATGTTAAAATATTTTTAACATTGTAATCCGGGAAAAAATGGGAAATAGCCCAATATAGGCCATTTCTCATTGTATATGCCCCCCCCCCCATTGTGAACGTCAGCCCACGATTGACGCCAACCCGAAGTGTAGCGAGCCCGCGAGGGGCGGCGGTACGCGGCCTCCGACCTTCTTATACCCCTACTATCCACGTCGGCGTGGAGTTGAGAATATAAAGTGTGGCGAGCGCAGCGAGCCCGAAGCGTGGCGAGCCCCGCGAGGGGATGCGTATACCTGTGAAGTTATACGCGTCGCTACGCTCGCCACGCTTCGGGCTCGGTGGCTCGCTGCGCTCGCCACACTTTATATTCTCAACTCCACGCCGACGTGGATAGTAGGGGTATGAAAAGGTCGGAGGACGCGTACCGCCGCCCCTTGCGGTTTAGCTACGCTCGCCACGCTTCGGGTTGCCATCAATCGTGGGGTGCCCTTGAGGGGGTTAAAACTGGGGTCTGGGGAGAATTTTACATTGAATCCAATGTAAAATAGGGTCCCAGGGACCCTATTCACATTTCAATCAATGTAAAAATCGGGGCCATCGCGTTGGTCGCATCGCATGCGATTTGGTCGCATGCGATGCGATCGTCGCGATGCGACCGACCCGATCAAAATCGGTGTGGCTGTTCTAGGAAACAAGTACCCAATTTTCTTCTACACTTATCTACGAAAAGTTTTTAATTTTCGCTGTGGCAACGGACTATAATATTATTAAAAATGAAAAGTTACATTTTATATCTAGTTTCTCTAGTGTGCCACAAACAGACTACTTCTCTAGCTCTCTTTTTTCTTTCCCTGTGCTAAACTTTCACAGAAATATGGCAGGGAGCAGCATTTATGAATTATTTTTAAGTACACAATGCTATTCAATAGATTATCTGTGGAAACCCTTGGAAAGAGCAAATAGAAGGCCCCAAATAAGTAAAAATAAAAATCAGTGATCACTCAGGCACTGAACAATGAAAACTCAGGACATCCTCTTGATAATAAAATGTGGCTCATTACAGACAAATATTGATCACATAAAAAGGGCATTCTAAAAATTATTTCATGAAAATCACCAAAAACACTACAATGAATATGGTTTCTATTTCAGTTCAGTGATTTTCAGTAATGTGGGCACATGCGAGCCCGTAACATGTGGTTGTATTCATAAAAATGCCACGACTGTCTAAGGGTTGATGATGAGCCATTGTGGGGTCATCGACTCAGTGCTGCAGGGATGTGGCCTGGACAAGGCAGTTGTGTCCGGAGTGCTTGCAGAGCGGGTAACGGCGACTTTGCTACACAGCCAGGGGGCTACTCTTGGCATAATAGTGATGTTACGGCAAGTTCTTACACTCTTGCTTACAGCCCTCAGCTCCCCATACACTGGCACACTACCCGATTCATCCATTTTCCTCCCCTTTCCTTCTAACATGTAAGCTACTATGAGCAGGACCCTCCCTCCTTCAGTCTCATCACCTATGTTCTTCACCTCCTCCCCGTGCTCTCTGCCATGAACTCAACTCCTTTGTTTCATACATCTCTTTGTGGCTCAAGTCTGGAACCTATTAGTTGTGCTGGAGCCTGAGGGTACAGGTTTCAGCGGGTGCTGGACCTTCCCCCTTACATCTGTAGATAGGTTGATGTATGTCCCATGTACTGTCTCATTTTCTGAGCCTCTGGGGGTTATTTTGGTTCACACTTTCTGACAAATTCCTTCTTAGATAGGCAAAACCATGTGCACTGCAGGTGGGGCAGATGTTACTTGTGCAGAGAGAGAGTTAGATTTGGGCGGGGTTTTACTTCAAAGTGAGATCTATATTGCAGTGTAAAAATTAAGCAGCCATTATTTACCCTGCACAGAAACAAAAAACTCACCAAAATCTAATTCTCTCTGCACATTTTACATCTACCCCCCTGCAGTGCACATGGTTTTGTCCATCTAAGAAGGAATTTGTCAGAAAGAGTGAACAAAAATAACCCCCTCTGTCAGGTGCTGTGGGCCGCATGTTGTACTCTATAAAGTTATAATAAAAAATGTTGACTTAAACTAATAGGGTCCAATGTAATCGGTGTGAGAGTCAATAAGTGGGAGCGTTTTCCTTTTCCTTTTGGGAGCGTTTTCCTCTTCTTTTTTTGAGGCAGCAAACACATGGCAAAATCAACCTGGTTTTCCAGTGTAAATCCACTTTTTAAAAATACTTTTGAAAACACTTTCTGATTCGCTCACCCTATTACATTTGACCCATAGGGGGATATTCAATCCTCCTCCGCTATTTCCTCAGTTGGAAATAGCAGCGGGAGCCTATTCAATGATGTCTTCCCCTACAGCATTGAACAAGCTTCTCAGCAAAACAAGCTCGACTTTAGAAGCAGTCGGGCTTGTTTTGCTGTGAACGGACGGGATTTGCCGAGCTCCCAGCCGCAGCGTGACTATCCGCGGCCACACCCCCTTCTCGCAAATCGCAGGCGGGACATTTAATCCCACCTGCCGATTTCAAGTCGAGCCGGCCGAGAATGACACAGGGTCATGGCTGTCGGGCCAGCCTGACAGCCGTTACCCTAGATTGTTTTTTTTTGTATTTTTAATAAATGATAAACACCACACTCCCGAAATATTTCCACACATGAGTTCGGTTAAAATTAATAGATACAAAAGGTGCCAGGTAAACAAATAATTTGCCAGCCCTTGGTACTCTACCTCCACAACTGCCAAACCTCCCCCCCTGCCCCATGCCTTGAATCTCCTCGAGCCGGGCGTGGATCATTTGGTCGACTGTAATTTAGTCGACAGTAATTAGGTCGACACCACTAAATTGACATTAGTTTAGGTCGACAGGTCATTAGGTCTACACAAGCATTGGGTCGACATGGGCAAGGTCGACATGGGGTTTTTCACTGGGTTTTTTTTTATCCGAATGTCGACACAGTCGACATGGACACTGAAACGTAGCACCTTGGGCACGGTGCCTCACTACGCTTGGCACAGTATTTTAGTCTCCCTCCACACCCTAGTGCAGTGGTCGCCAACCCGTCGCTCGCGAGCTACCAGTAGCTCGCGGCAGCGATCGGGGTAGCTCGACCACTGTCACCGCCCGCCCCTCCATTATCTGCCGCCGTCCGCCCCTGCTTCAATTTTTCCCTGAGGGGAGGAGAGAGCATTGCGCTTCTCTCCTACCCTTCCCTGTGCGTCCCTGGTCCCTGTGACTGCGGCGTCCGCCAACCAGAGCTCGCAGGCCGGCAGCCAATCAGCAGCCGGCCCGCGAGCTTTGAATGGCAGACGGCGCAGTAACAAGGAAGTGAGGGGAAGGAGAAGGGAAGCAGCATGCCGACACAGGAGGACACCGCCGGACAGAGACAGTGCCAGCAGCACCACAGGGGGCACCGGATGGCCGAATAGTTCTCTCCCCAGCGGCAGCAGCAACAATGGTAAGTGTGCTGCTGGGGAACACATGACACTGTGGGGGCATACTTGGAACTGTGGGGCATATTTATTGGCACTGTGGGGGCATACTTATTGGCACTGTGGGGGCATACTTATTGGCACTGTGGGGGCATACTTATTGGCACTGTGGGGGCATACTTATTGGCACTGTGGGGGCATACTTATTGGCACTGTGGGGGCATACTTATTGGCACTGTGGGGGCTTATTTATTGGCACTGTGGGGGCATACTTGTTGGCACTGTGGGGGCATACTTGTTGGCACTGTGGGGGCATACTTGTTGGCACTGTGGGGGCATACTTGTTGGCACTGTGGGGGCATACTTGTTGGCACTGTGGGGGCATACTTGTTGGCACTGTGGGGGCATACTTATTGGCACTGTGGGGGCATACTTGCTGGCACTGTCGGGGCATACTTGCTGGCACTGTTGGGGCATACTTGCTGGCACTGTGGGGGCATACTTGCTGGCACTGTGGGGGCATAACCGGCACTGTGGGGGCATTGTTGGCACCATGGGGTCATACCTGGCAATGTGAGGGTATTCCTGTTTCTGGCACTGTGGGGGCATACCTGGCACCGTGGGAGCATATGTATATCTGGCACTGCACTATTGGGGGCATATGTGTATCACACCCCCATTTTCCATGGCCGCACCCCATGTGGCTACAGCTCTTAGAGAGCTGACTATGCCCCCATAGCGGAAATAATGGGGGCACGCGCAGATGTCTCTTCTCCTCTGCCTCCAGTGTTGGGAGGTACGTTTTGGGGCATTGCAGTGTGTGGCATAATGTGTCAGGGGCATTACAGTTTGTGGCATTATGTGTAAAGGGCATTTTTTGGGATATTATGCAGATTTTAATTTTTTTTTACTTTAGTAGCTCTTCGGGCGGTTTATTTGGTCGCGAGTAGCTCCCGACCCAAAAAAGGTTGGAGACCACTGCCCTAGTGGATGGTAGGGCATGAAATACTGCCTATCGGCACGTCAGCTCAAAAGACTGAAAAAACCCACTTCGACTTTTTGACTACCGACCTTATGCTTGTGTCGACATACACCCATGTCACCCTAAACCCATGTCGGCCTAATGACCGTTTCCATTTGAGCCTTTTGTCTATTGCAATCTCACAGTCTCACACTCTCTGTTAAGACCCCCAATACACCCCTGAGGGGAGAAGTCATAGAAACATAGAATTTGACGGCAGATCAGAACCATTTGGCCCATCTAGTCTGCCCCTTTTTTATCCTTCAGGTAATCTCAACCCTTTTTGATCCTTATGTCTTTGTAAGGATATTCATATGCCTAGCCCAAGCATGTTTAAATTGTCGCATCTGATCCCCCTTGAGCCACTGGGGAAGGTACATCACATGCGGTCCGGCTGCATGTGATGTATCGCATGCGATCACCGAGGTGGTCCGATTCAGAAGTCGGACGTGCAGACCAAACGCCGATTCTGGTCCGATGTGCACGGGGCCGCGCATCGGATGTCGCACACATGCTATTTGGGACGATTTCACTCAATTTCTCGTCTCGATGAGCCGGAATTGGGTGAAAACCGGCCCCAAATTGCAAAGTGTACAGGGGCCATTAGACCTACTCGATTGAGACGCCCCTTACTAAGGCCACCAATAACGTCCTTACTGCTGAAGCTAAAGGCTTATCTTCACTCACCTCATGGCAGCATCAAGCACCCTCTTATCTTCTGCTAATCCTGCACTCCATCAGCCTCTGCCACACTGCTCTCTAACTTGTCCACAACTCCTTCATGGTGGCAACACTTGTAACGGGTATGGGTCATTGGCTCGACCCTATTTCAATCGACATGTATTAGAGTTGACCTCTGAAGGACGACAGGGCTTAGGTCGACACATAGAATAGGTCAACATGACTAAGGTCAATAGGGTTTAAAGGTTGACACAATCATTAGGTTGACAGCCCAAAGGTCGACAAAAGTTTTTCGTGGTTTTTTTTGTCCCGAATGTCGGCATAGTCGACATGGACATTCTATTCTCCCGCCACACCATTGTGGATGGTAGGGCATGGAATAGCGCATGTCAGTACAAAACACATAGGATACATGAGAGCCCATTAATGGTATATACATTGTGAGAAAAGTTACAATGGGTGGGAAGGGGGAGGACGCATGGGAACCCCCAGCGTTTTAAGGGAGTGCCCACATAAACATGACAGGGATGGGGAACCTTTGGCCGTCTAGCTGTTAATGAACTATACATCCCAGCATACCCTGTAACAATTTTAGCATGGCCAAATGGCAAAACTGTTGCAGGGCATGCTGGGATGTGTAGCTCAACAACAGCTGGAGGGCCGAAGGTTCCCCATCCCTGGTTTATGAGAACACATCTACATATATGGGAGATCTTTTTAATTTTCCTTAGAAACGGATCAATTCATTCCAAGCAGTTTCTCAGATAGACCGATGTTATTATATATGTTGCAGAATGTGATCTGGCTTAAAGCAATATAATGACGATGCTGTTCAGAATTACATTATGGCAGAGTTCCCCAAACTGTCACTACAGTCCAGGTTTTATTGATATTCATGCTGGAGTCAAGAGGGTTAAATCTGATTGACTGAGCTACAAATTAAGTCACCTGTGTTCAAGCATGAATATCTTTAAAACCTGGGGTAAGACATGGGGTAAAATTAACTAAAGACTTTAAACCCTATGCGATTTGGGCCCGATTTCGGCGAATCGGGCCAATAAATTGGGTGAAATCGGCCCAAATCACATGTGTATGACATATGATCCGATCTGATGAGTGGTCCCGTGCGCATCGGACCAAAGGTCAGACATGCTGCACGTCTGACTGCCTCCTGGTGGCTGGGAAGGGGATCTCATGCGATACATCACATGCAAAAGGACTGCATGAAGGTCCTGGGTGGCTCAAGGGGTTGGGATCATTTGGTCTACAGCAGGCATGTCCAACGTTGGCACTCCAGATGTTTTGAAACTACACATCCCAGCATGCTTTAACACAGTTTTGCTATTAGAGAATGCTAAAACTATTGCAAAGCATGCTGGGATGTGTAGTTTCAAAACATCTGGAGGGCCAACGTTGGACATGCCTGGTCTACAGCATGATGGTCGACAGTCATTAGGTCAACACCCTTAGGTCGACATGGTTCTAGGGCAAAAGGTCATTAGTTCGACAGCGTCTATGTCGACATTGGGTTTTTCAGGGTTTTTTTCCCCGAATGTCGACATTTGACATGGGCAGAGTTTAAAGTGCACCGCATGCCCTCGCATTGCTCGCTATGCTTCAGGCGCAATACCTCGCTACGCTCGGCATACTATTTTATTCTCCTCCCACCACGCCCTAGTGGATGGTAGGGCATGAAATACCACCTGTCAGCACGTCGGCCCAAAAATCAATCAAAAACCCCATGTCGACCTTTTGACTACCGAATGAATGACCTGTCGAACTAATGACCTGTCGAACTAATGACCCGTCGAACTAATGACATGTCGACCTTTTCCCATGTCGACCTAATGGTGTCTACCTAATGACTGTCGACCATCATGCTGTAGACCAAATGACCGCATCCCGGCTCATGGGGGATTAGATATATGGGAGTTCTATTGAAGGGAGTTCTATTGAAGATGGGATGTTGTCCATAGCAGCAGGTGGCACCAACAGACTTAAATACAGTGAAGAGCACCATTGAGGATGCCTACCTTCTTTAGTAAAAACTTGTGAATGAAATATTCAGTAATTACCTGTACAACATGACTCTGCAGTGAATTTTGTGCAATTCATTGTACAGTAAGTGATACATATACTAAAAACTTTTTCAATTCTAGATACTAGAATACCAACATTCTAATGCATCACCAGATATGGCCAGCTTGCTTTAGAAGGCACATGACATTGAACACAGTTTATTGCAGCTACAGTACACTCATAATGTATCTAACCTGTAGCTCTTTGGTGAGATCGGTGAGGCTAACCTCTTCACTCCCCACTGCTGTGGCTACCTCAGTCTGCAGCTCAGTAGAATGATTTCCAGTTAGAACATCACCATCATCACTTGGACAATGGTTGCTAGTGTTCCGACAACCATCGATCAAAGTTTCCAAATAGGGTTCAATGTTATCATCCAGTTTCAGGTCTCCATCAGAAGTGAGCAAACCTGATGTGTTTTCAGTTTCCACAGACTCTATCAAAGAAGTGTCAGACCCAGTAAAGGAATCTTCTTTACTTCTATTTAGTGTTGTTCCTGTGTGTGTAGAGCGGGTTACAGCACCAGATAGTCTATTCTCATGTACATTGGAGGCTACTGAGTCAACACGTGGGCATGTATAGGACTGGCCTTGTATTCCCATGCTAACAGAGTCTACTGGGTCACCAAGTGCTACAGATGGATCAGTTCCTCCTCTCCCTGAATCAGAACTAATGAAATCTGTCCTGATTGCAATATCATGGGCATTTCCCACTGCGATGCATTCTGAAGCCAAGTCCGATCCGAGGCCTCCATCTGTTGTAGAGCATGCTGGTTGCCTCTGTGGACCATTTGGATTCCTCATTTCTGCTAGGTGTGTATTGGTTTCTGTATTTTTAGTGCCTTCACGATTCGATGCACCTGCCTTCTGTTGGCTTCTGTTTTCTGCAGACAATTCTGGGCTTGCGGTACGGAGAATAGTAGCTATCTCCTGCGAATCGATCTTACTACTTTTACTCAATAAATCATGTTGCAGAGACTCCATTAGACACATTTCCATAGCACAGACATTACTGCTGTCATCGGAATCTATATCTGAAGGGGTTTCGCTGCCTTCATCTACGGCATGTTCCAGTTCTGGCTCTTCCAGGACCATATCCAATACCGGAGGAATATTCCGCAACAGTTTGAACGATTCCGCCCGTGACTTCTCTTTGTTAATGTGCACGTCTACCAACTCTTCCTCTCCTTCTTCCTTAATATCAACAAGTTGCTGTTTACGTAGATGCATCTCAAGCAGGTGTAGGACATCAGGGTCTAATTTATCGGACACATATTGATGTCTTTCTTTCCGGTGATCAATACGTTCTCTTGAGCTGCCGTAATGAAGGGAACTATCCATGTTGTCTTCTTCGCCGCTTTCTTCTTTTTCAGAAAGATTCTCCTCATGTGAACCGGTATCTATTTCATATTGCGGCCCTGATCTTCCACCCTTTAGGGGTTGGTGCTCCATGTTCTTGCTTGTTCTAGTACCGTTGGGTTTTGGTAAACCCGCGTGCTTGGGCTGGAAATCGAGTGTGCGAGATTTAATGGCTTTTTCAGTTTCACAAGTCGTGCTGTTTACCAATAAATCGAGGCGCCCTACACCAGCTTCTGTTTCCTTCGTACCAGTGTTAACATTACTTTTACTATGTTGCAAGTGCTTGCCAGACTTTTTCTCATCAGAATTATTTCCAGGATGAGCGGTTTTGTTGCATCCGGCGTAATATAAATTACTACATGCATCTGCAACTAAATCCTGGGGTCTTATCGGTGCACCAACATTCGGCCCCAGAGCTTTGTTTGACAAGGTCAACTCACTGTTATGCTCGACAAAGTTCTCTGAACGATAGATAGCTTCATATTTAGAATTCCTTAATTTCGGGAAATCTTTTACTACAGGCTTTTCATATAAGCTAAACTCAGCCAGGGAGGACTCCTTTTGATCCTCCGGATTTCGCGGAATACTCAACAAATCCCTTTTACTGGGGTCATGCCACTCTTTGCGGACTGATGTCTCCATGTTGAGCTCTTCATTGTCCATCTCATCTTGAGATATTGAGCCATTACCTTCTATGTCCCCGGTGATCCTTTTAATGACATGATTTTCTAAAACCGTTTTTATTTGTCCATTGTGCAGTTCTCCCCGAGCTTGTTTTCGCTTTCTATCTGAACAGTCACGTACTGCATTAAAGGTCTCTTTACAGTCCATATCTTCAGATGACATAAAAGATACTTGCGTATGATTGTCTGCCAATGATAGTTGATCGCTGATTGCTGCAGCATCCCTTGAGGTTACAAGTCTTTGGATTGTGAGAGACACTTGCTCAGGTGCACCTTTGTTGTTGTTAATAAGGTCTTCGGACTCCAAGTTCTCCTCCAGTTTTAATTGGCCGCTTGCTGCAGCCTTCCCCACGAATGACGGAGGAGACAGATCAGGCCCATTTAAATGATCTAATAAAAGGCCTTTGGAATCTAGGTCTTCTTCTAGACCTATGGAATCTCCATTCATAGACTGATTATTATCTAAAATATAGGAAAAGAAGAAATAAGACTACAAAGTGGAGGAAAGTTGAAAAATCAGTAGACATTTGGTAACGTGCATAAGAAAAATACTAAACAATAACTCACCCTCAAGATGGAAAAAAAACAAAAAAACTTATATGTCCTCATATGTTCGCAAATTTTAGTACCATGCCCCTCATTTAGGGCCTTATTTTGGTTCATTCTTTCTGACAAAATCCTTCTTCGATGGGCAAAACCATGTGCGCTGCAGGTGGGGCAGATGTAACATGTGCAGAGAGAATTAGATTTGGGTGGGGTTTTACTTCAAAGTGAGATCTATATTGCAGTGTAAAAATAAAGCAGTCAGTATTTTCCCTGCACAGAAACAAAATTACTCACCCAAATCTAATTCTCTCTGCACATGTTACATCTGCCCCCCCTGCAGTGCACGTGGTTTTGTCCATCTAAGAAGGATTTTGTCAGAAAGAATGAACCAAAATAAGGCCCTTAATCTGATGTGGCCGAATTTGGCCCTGTTCCGATGTTTGGGCCTCTGTGCATGCGCATTGTATATTATGTGCAGGTCCCCTTTGTGAACGGCTCCATAGTGCATAGCGGCTGAGCCATTTTCAAGAATGGGGGCGGACGGCGGCGAGACTGGTGTCACCCATGGGAACACCCAGTGTTTTATAAGCATCCCATGAAAATGCTGGGCCTTCCCTTGGGTATGCAGGCGGGCAGATGCCTGCTAGGAGTTGGCAGCTGACATCACAGGACGTCAGCCGCCCGTCCTGGTGGCCGCAAACTCAAAGCGCTGTGGTCACCTGCACTAAAAGTGCTTGCGATTGGCTGTTTTAAAATTCTAGACTGACGCCAACTGGTATTTTCTGCGTTGCTCAGATGGTATATTATGTTTTTGTGGGGGTTTTTTTTCACCATACACAAGACAGGAAGTTGATCCGGCATTTGTGCAAATATAATGAATGGTTACGAACATAGGGGTAAGTAAGCAAATATATGCCCAGTATAAACCGTGTGCATATGCTACCAATACTGGGGCACAGCAGTAGCCAGCACTCCCTCCACCCTACAGCTATAAGAGTTTGACCTAAGCAGCAGAACAACAGCATTGAAAAGTGTTAGTAAAGAAATGAGAATATATATATATATATATATATATATATATATATATATATATATATATATATATATATATATATATATTCCCATATAGCAATTCAGGGTGGTCCCTCCTTTATGTCCTCCCCCTCCCCAATTTCCCTTCTTAACCCTTTGAGTGCCAACATTGCTGTAAAAGATGTGCAAAATATAAGTTAAAAATGCCAGCGTCGCTCACCGCGAGGCTCAGTTTTGGGCACAATGTTTAACTAATCTTCAATTAATTGACTTTACATCATTTGGGGCAGCACGGACGGTGTAATGGTTAGCATTACTGCCTCACAGCGCTGAGGTCATGGGTTCGGTCCCCACCATGGCTCTAACTGTGCGGAGTTTGTATATTCTCCCCGTGCTTGTGTGAGTTTACTCTTGGTGCTCTGGTTTCCTCCCACAATCCAAAAATACACTGGTAGGTTAACTGGCTCCCAACAATATTAACCCTAGAATGCCTTTGTGTGCGTGTACATGTGGTAGGGAATATAAATTGTATGCTGCACTGCAAAATATGTGTGCACTATATAAGAAACGGTTAATAAATAAATTAATTTGCCGGCAACAACTTAAGTGATTCATATTCCTCGCCTATAGCCTTGGCATCTTTAGCGGATATTTTGCATATCTCACAACGTTGGCTCTCAAAGGTTTAATATGTGCATGAACCATAACACATATGCTCCAACAAGACTCGGATGTATAATCAAAATTTCTCAACAGCCCCTAATAGGCATTAGGAGGAATTACCTTCAGAATAGGATTCATCATAGGAAGCAACAGATGCATCCTCCATATCTGCCCTATAAAAAAGGTACATTTTCCTTAAAACATGTAATGACAGCCTACTACATTCACTACATTCACCCTACTACATTCCACCCTGAGGCAGGAATGAAAGCACAGCATTTTAACTGTTAGAAATGTTTTACAAGACAACTGTTTTTTTTTCTGTTTAGCCCGTAATTAGGTTCTGTGACGAGTTCCCACTAATATCTTGCTGTGCCCGCATAACGATGTGCCCAGGGGTTCGGAATGTTCCCACAGCTCAACAGGATGAGTGCCTGGAATCTACAAAGCTTCATATGCCGGTAGGACTGCAGTAAACCAAGCATTTTGGGAAAATGGAATAAGGTTTTGCAAAATATAGAAATAAAAATATATTTGCATGCGAAATGGAGGAACTGTAAAGGGAGTATAAAAATCAGGACTAAGGAAAAAAAAATATATATATACACACGCATCCTTAGCAATGTTAAATTAGGGCTTTAAATTTACAACAGTAAACATAATGTTGCTTTATTTTATCTCCACTTTTGCACTACAGTATAGAAGATAAATAGCACGGATGGTGTGATGGTTAGCATTACTGCCTCACAGCACTTAGGTCATGGGTTCGATTCCCACCATGGCTCTTTCTGTGCGGAGTTTGTATATTCTCCCCGTACTTGCGTGGGTTTCCTCCGGGTACTCCGGTTTCCTCCCACAATCCAAATATATACCGGTAGGTTAATTGGCTTCCAACAAATTAACCCTAGAATGTCTGTCTGTATGTGTGCGTGGACATGTGGTAGGGAATATAGATTGTAAGCTCCACTGGGGCAGGGACTGATGTGAATGTTAGAATATTCTCTGTAAAGCGCTGCGGAATATGTATGCGCTATATAAGAAACTGGTAATAAATAAATTATGTTTCAAAATAGAAATAAACACAGAAGAAAACGGTAGCAACACTGATATTCTGGAACTTGTTGTGCTCATCCACATCTATCCGACATCCCGTCTGGGTGGATGTCTGTGACAGCTGTCACTGGGAGGGCGGAGTGAGAGATTATAGCCTCCAGTCCCCATATTGTCCCGTGCTGGGGTAATAACTGTAATGGTCAGGGCCATCCAGGAGGCTGTGTTACAGGTACCCCCTCAGACAGGACACCCCCCTGGACAGGGACGGATAGGAACAAGCACTACAAGAACAGCAGTGCTTACTGCAAGTAGCTTCAAATTAAATATTCATCAATGCAATTTCATTTACAGGCAAAATTGATCAATTTCAACAAACCATTCAGTAAAATCAAACATGCCAGTAATACTTTGCTACAGTATAAAAATGTAAATAACCAACATAAAAAAGGGAAAACATAAGCCATCATCTAAATAGGATAAACACAAAAGAACCAGATTAGTGATCTCTAATCTTTAAAAAAAAAAATACCCCACTTCTATTTTCTAAGCCTGGGATTTCATGTAATGCACTGCACTTAACAGATCACAAGCAAAATGACGGTCTGCAAATTACCTGGTAATACAACCCTATTTTGGTCTGGATGCTGCTGCAAATCATAGGCAGTAAAGTTTGAATGTTATGGTGCAGACAGGAAGTGTGCATCACTGAGACGTAGAGGGGAGATCTCAATGCTGAATGGGGTGGCCGGTTTATTGTATTGTGCTATCAGCCAGCAGATGGGACATTTAATCTGCATTTTTAGTCTCTGGATGTAAATGTTGTTGCATTGCATGTGTGTAATTGGATTTTGTGGTGGTGAGGATGTGAAATGTCAGCGGTCATTAAGCAGTGATTTGTCCTGTACACCCGTTCACAAAGCCTTTGTTTCTGTAGCTAGTTACATTTCCTTCCTGGCAGCAAAGGCTCAGCCCAGCTGCTGCTCCCCACACTGGACACGTGACTGCACCCAGCCTCCACAGCCCAGAAGTGACCTCACTCTCCTCCTTCCCATTATGATGCATCCCCCCTCCCTAGTCCCAGCTACATCATGATGATCTGGGCAACACTAGTCTGTAGAGC
Organism: Crinia signifera; assembly: GCF_055691185.1. Taxonomy (NCBI): domain Eukaryota; kingdom Metazoa; phylum Chordata; class Amphibia; order Anura; family Myobatrachidae; genus Crinia; species Crinia signifera. The sequence goes on along the minus strand of NC_139225.1, from coordinate 38,907,584 downwards.
ACTCTGCAATATTCAGCCATTAAGCTGGCCATACATAAGAATGATTCTAGGCCAGTACACACGATTTTGACGGGTCATGCAATCGATTGTGTGCACATCGTGAGGTATTTCGATGCAATGTGCGGTCCCGCGGGGTCGAGAGGTCGCTCGTATAATGTATGGTCAGCTTTAGCAATTATAAAAAACAAAACATATAATTAGTATTCACTATGCAATGTAATAGGGGAGGGCGCAACACTGGGACTGATTAAGACCGGTTAGCAACGCTGGAGATTTTGTAGATGGACAAAACCATGCTGCACTGCAGGTGGGGCAGATGTAACATGTGCAGCGTGTTAGATTTCAGGAAGTTATTTTGTTTCTGTGCAGGGTAAATACTGGCTGCTTTATTCGTACACTGCAATTTAGATTTCAGTTTGAACACACCCCACCCGAATCTAAAGCTGGCCATACATTAGAACGATTCTAAGCCTGAATGCACGATTTTGACGGATCGTGCGATCGATTGTATGCACTTCGTGAGGTATATCAGTACGATGATGATGCAGGTGAAGTGGTCGCTCCGCAGATCATATGTGCTGCACTGCATCGCATGCAGGTCTTCCAATGTATGGCCAGATTAACTCTCTGCACAGGTTACATCTGCCCCACCTGCAGTGCAGCATGGTTTTGTTCAGCTGCAAAAAAAAAAAAGCATCCTTGCCGAGAAGTCAGAATCAGGCCCTTTGTGCGTTCCGGTGTGCCGGATGTCACTAAATCCATTAGTACGGGTCACCGGACAATGTTGACATTTTAGCTGTCAACATTGAATGTGTCACATTTTAAGTTAACCATGTCGACATGGTACTGATCTTTTGACTGTCACCGTCGACAACATGACGGCATACCAAAGCGCTAATGCTGGTTACATTGTAGGATTTAGAAAAACATTTCACTAACGGCTTTACTAAAATGATGTAACTACTTAAACCTTATTAACTTGTCTTAGCTTTCTGTAAATTAGAAATGCTAAAGCCTAATGAGACGTAATCCTTTAACGAGCCATAATGATAGTTGCCTTAATAACTTTACAATTAATGGAACTTGATGGATAGGATTTAAAACACACATTTTGAATGACTGCTGCACTTTTATCTTAGTCATCTCCATTACAGAGATAGGTGTGGTCCTCTGAAGGTAATGACATAAATCAGAAATACTACATCATTATGTTGTACATCTAGGCGAGCAGACTGTAGTGCAGGGTTATTCGCCAAGTGTCTGCCTCTGATTGAACCATCTCCCATCCTTTCCTAATCAGAGTGCATTGGGACCAAGGAGTCTATATTCTAAGCTTTGGAGAGAGATACAGTGCAGAGAAACACAGTACCAACCAATGGCCTGATTCTGGTTCATTTGCATAGCACATTTGGTTTGCTAACAGACAAAACCATGTGCACTGCAGGTGGGGCAGAAGATTGCAGGTTACCGAGTCCCAGAGTGCCCGCGGTCAGTGGAGACTGCGATGTGACCTGATGTCAGCCGCCGTCCCCGGCACACTTTGTCCCACCCACATATGCATGGGAATACCCAGCTTTTTCATGGGGACGCCTGTGAAAACATTGGGCGTTCCCATGTCCCAGCCCCACCACTGCCCCCCTCCCTGCTGTGAATAGCCCAGCGACAGTGTAAATCGCTAAGCCTGTTCAGTCGGGGTTTGCGCAAATCCTGACCATGGGGACAGGGGCGATTTTCAATTCACTGCGAGTGAACCAGCGAATGTGCTTTGCGAGTGAACCAGAATTAGGCCCCAACAGTGAGTCCTTGGCTACACACTAGGGATGGCTATAAGTGAAGTCGCCATCGTTGGCGATACTGCTACCAGTCATCGATAGTAACAAAGTATGTGATGGACAACCATCGATAGTTTTAGCTATATATGGTCAACCATTTTCTTTGACTGACTGGCCCATCGGTCAATAAGTATGTGGGGGTGGGGCCTCAGGGTTGTCGGGGGGGGGGGGGGGGCAGAGTTATTCTCCCTGCCCCAGCACCTTGAAAAATAAAAAAAACAGAAACATAGTTTCTGCTGTGCCATCGATGGCCAAACTATTTGATATCTGCCATAAACTATTGATGATTTGAAATCATCGATGGTCATCCCTACGGCACACACTAAAAAAAAACTTTCGATGGTGAGCGGCCTGTGAATGGATTTGCAGCTAATCACCGAACCAGCTAATTTTCCCAGCCTTGCTAAGGGGTGGGATTTCACTCTGGTTGGGTGGTATATGTCTGATTGCAGGGCTCTGCAAATCAGCAGCCCAGCGATCAGGTCTGAATAACCCCCAATATCATGTTCTAGGTCCCAATGAGCAGAACCATATTGTGCTGCAGGGAGTTCCCTGTATTGGTTTGCTACATACAACGGCAGCTACTATTTACCATGCACAGCAACAGGATTTCTCAGGGTTGCAGGGTGCATGGAATGACACCCTGCAGCCAGTATCGCAGCATTAGTGCCCCTACAGCGGCCCAGACTCCAGAGACTGCTGTAGCTTCCAGGTGCCAGGGACTCCACCCCCCCCCCCCTGTGCGTGATGTCACACACAAAGGAGGAGGGGCCAGCACATAATCTATTACATAATATCCAGATAGTTGCTCATTTTGCTATGTCAGTACACCATGTGCTTTGCTTCCTATGCACAATCATTATCAGTGATGTACATGGTGCAAGTGATGCATCTGAAAACATATGTACATTCAGAGCCATCCATGGACATAGGAAAAGTAGGCAGTTGCCTATGGCAACCTAGTACAAAAGAGGGGCTGTTGTGAGTAGGGCGAAGTCAGAGGTGGCCGAGTATAGAAGAGTCACAAAAGATGCCAGACTGGAAGACAGAAGACGCAGAGTCAAACCAAAAGACCAGAAGGCCTACGCCCTGGTGGTAATGAAGAAAAGCTAATAATGGGCCTCTTTGATATTATCTGGGTATAAGTCATTGGATCCACCAATAGTAGGATGACATACACTGGGTTGACATGGCTTAGGTTGACACAGGGAAAAAATCAACATGGATGGAAGGTCAAATAAGCATTAGGTCGACAATGGCTAGGTCGACAGTCAAAACATCAACTATACCTAAAATTTCTACAGGTAATTCTCAGGCTCTCTCATTAAATTAGAGAAGTACAATCTATGAGCATTATATAAAATATCCAAGGGAGAGGCAGGTGGAAGGAAAACTAGATCTCTCAAACCACAAGGTAGTGGATATTTTAATAGACTTTGCATATATATGAACAGAAAAACCAGAGCCGGCCCTAGGCATAGGCAAACTAGGTGAATGCATAGGGTGTTTGGAATGGGATGCGGTCATCTATTAGAATGAACTTAGGTCTACAGTCATTAGGTCGACCCCACTAGGTCGACTGGCAGGAAGGTCGACCTGACTTAAGGTCGACATGGGCCAAGGTCGACATGACTTAAGGTCGAATTTGCATAAAGGTCGACATGAGGAAGGTCGACTGGTCATAAGGTCGACATGGGTTTTTCACTGTTTTTTGAGCCGACATGCGGTATTTCATGCCCTACCATCCACTAGGGCGTGGTGGGAGAATAAAATAGTGTGCTGAGCGCAGCGAGGCACCGTGCCCGAAGCATGGCGAGCGATGCGAGGGTCCGATTCTCATTGCCAACTGTGTCCATGTCGACTGTGTCGACATTCGGATAAAAAAACAGTGAAAAACCCATGTCGACCTTATGACCAGTCGACCTTCCTCATGTCGACCTTTATGCAAATTCGACCTTAAGTCATGTCGACCTTGGCCCATGTCGACCTTAAGTCAGGTCGACCTTCCTGCCAGTCGACCTAGTGGGGTCGACCTAATGACTGTAGACCTAAATGCAGTCTGACGAATGATCCCATTCCGTTTGGAATGCATATGGGGATGCATTTCAAGCATAGGGCCATCTCACTTTAAGCAACAGATTGATAGTGTTTATTCTAGCACCCGCCATCTTTGAAAACCCATGTAGTTCCTCTTCCCTGCCTGGGGTGTCGCGGTCTGCTGTGGTGTCTCTAGCACAGGTCTGGTTTGCATATCAGTGCTGATACACAGACCACACTGTGCTAGAAGTACTACAGCAGACAGCGACACCCCAGGCAGGGAAGAGGAACTGCATGGGTTTTCAAAGATAGTGGGTGCTAGAATGAACACTATATTGAGACAGGTATAATGTGTATAAGGTAAAGAGGTACTAATGTGTGGTGTAGCATGAATAAAGAACACTCATGTGATGTAATGTGCGTAAGGTTGCACTACTGTATGACATGATTTGGTACTATTGTGTGGTCACACCACTTTACAGCAAGACCACACCCATTTATGCCTTTATTTAAAATATTGGGGTCTGGAACCATAAGCGCCAATTATGGGGGTGCTCCCAGGCATGCGCACACAGAGAAAATAGTGAGCACCCACAAACGGTTCCAGCGGGTACCAAGGGGTCCGTAGATAGGCCCATGAAAACCCTTCCCTAGCCCTCACACAAGAAGGCCGCATTCCCAGAGGTGCATTGTTGCAGGTCCGACGCGCCATGATGTCACGCAGCTCTGCGGACCCATCCCCACTCAGAACAGCGTGTGCAGACATGGCAGGGTTGGACTGTCAAGCCGCGTCAACCAGCCCCAGCAGCCCATTGGCCACGCATACAGTTGGGATGGACCACCAGCATGGCAGCAAAGACAGGTAGGCGGCGGCCCTCTTTCCCCTAATAATGCACCGGGGATCCGGACTGCACCCCTTCCCCCTACAGCAGTGTTTCACTCATTGAGCACCCACCAGCAAAAACATAAATCAGCACCTCTGTCTGGACAGAGCCCCAAAATGTCTAGTTACAGCTCTGTGGATGTGGATTGCTATGGGTGAGGGGTGATGGATATTGGTGGCTGCTGGGTAATGGGTGCTGGGTCATGTAACCGTCTACGGTGCGAGGGGGCACCAGACAAAATCTTGCCTGGGGCATTAAATTGGCTAGGGTCAGCTCTGGGAAAAATAAATAAATAGAAAAACCTTAATGCTTTATGGCCAAAGCTACTAATGACTAGAGGGTGTTCAATAATGATCCTTTTCCCAAGTGTAGTTTATCCAGTTCTCTTATGTTTCTTCTACAAAAAAAAAAAAAAAAAAAAAAAACATTTTAAATAAATTTAAAAGTCTAATGATTTCATTTATTTGGAGTTGAACACAAACTTACAGTCTATTTCTGGCTCATCTCAGCTTCTTAAACCACCTTTTATGGGATCAGATCTAAATGGGAGGAGGGCCAGTATACACTCAGGAGAAGCGTCCTAATGTCTAATACTGCTCTTAGGAAGTGAACCCAGTTCAGATATATGTACAAGTTGTAGTGCATGAAATATCTAGCTGCCAACTTTTAGCAAGTATATGACTAATATACAACAACAATATTCTACTTTGCCCCAGACTTGTCAGACCCAGAAAACTTATACTAAGATATTGTATATAAATAATAATATACCAAAAAGCAGCAGTAATTAGCTAGAATATTTATCAATTTAATAAAAATATTCACATATAAAAAGGATTTATAAATAAAATATTAGTGCTGGGCACAATAACGCTTATAATTGTTAACGCCGCAGCACTAGAACAGAATTTTTTTTTAATGGCATTAACGAGGGGAGGTGCTGCACCGTAGAGTCTCTGACAGCATTACAGAGACCCTGCTTCCCCCCAATAATGGCCGCTGCCACAGAGAAGACACGCTACAAGTACTCCTGCTCCTCCAGTGGCTGTCTCGTTTGCGTATATCTTTGGAGGGGCAAAGGGTCTCTAATGCTGTCAGAGACTCTGCACTTCCATGGCCTTTACCCCGTCTAAAGAGCATTTGCCTCTTCCTGGGCAGTGAGCATGTAATCCCCCTTGACAACAAGCATGTAATTCCCCCCCCCCCCCCCGGCAGTTATGTGCCAACAATGCGATTAATTGTAGAAAAATCATGATATTAATTGCGATTAAAGATGTTAATTGTTGCTCAGCACTATAAAATATCAATTAAGCTGACAAGCATTTGCATGAAACCTACCACTGTAAATCCCCATACAGTACACACGGTGCGAGTTTAGCAATAATCACCAGGGACATGGTCACTAAGTGACCATATCCCCATGTGTACGGGGCGAATGTCACTGGGAGTGTGCTGCCGCGACGTGCCCTGGGGTGGTCGCAGGAGCATGCGCCTGCGATCAGCGGCTTCTCCCGGCAATTAGCCGTTTACCCCGGCAGTGTCTGCTTTTCATCAGCAACCATCTCTGGTCACTGATGAAATAAATAAATAAATGATGTTAGAAGTCACACTGAGCAGCCGCGCACAGGTCACCTTCACCCACCTTCTGAAGGACTGCCGATGTGACAGCATCAGGAGGACAAACCAGGATTGACCTGCTACGCAGCCGCACAACATGTTTGCTTGGAAGCAGATGAGCGCTGCTGGTGCTCAGCACCGCCTGGCAGAAAGAAGGCTCTAATCCTGAGATTAAAATCCCAACAAAAAATTACATAAATCCCAGGATTCTGCTGATCCCGGGATTGGCATCCCTATAACTATAGTTTACAAGGCCCGGCCCTCAGGAAACACTGTCCCTGCTGTGTGGTCTCTAACACCTACCTGCCCTGTGTGCATAGTACCATCAATGTCAACCTCAACTCAGTGCTGCTGTGCTGGGCACAGAGGAGTGTGGCTCCAACATACCACAGGAAGGGGTTTGGTGATGGCTGAAGGTCGGACAAGTATCTGTGGAGGAGCGAAGGATTGCAAAAGCTGAAGAAGGAAAAAGCCTGATCAGCCTGATTGAGTTTTGGAAGTGTTTATGGTAGATAATTTGTCCTGTTTTTTTATGTATGCTGTGGTATGACCTCCCTATGCAGGATTCTGGGAAACCGATGTCTGAATTCTAACTGCTTGGACTCTGACAGGGTGGTGGGTGGTACGACGCCCCTTACGTTCTCACGGCCCTTGCCATGGTGTGTTTGGCACAGGTTCTATTCTTCCTCTATGAGCGTCAGGAATAGCTTTTAAATATCGGGATTCCACCCGGCACCCTTTTCTGCAATACCAGTTTAATATAAGGACCATGTGAGCAGGGTGGGCTGTGGCGTGCAGTTTACTGCATAACCCTGGGTTGTATATGCCAGTAAGAGCTGTGGGGGAGGTAGGAGGCGGAGCCTCCCTCCTGCTCTACCTGCACAACAAACCGCTATGATATAGGTAAGCCTTAAGGTGCATACAAACTGGGCATTCTTTTCAACATGTATGCACAATGATAATGTTTTTCGCCATTCCAAGCGATTTTCCCGGGGGTGGACAGCTTTCCATAGCATGATGCTATGGAAAGCTTTCCACCCAGTCACTCAACTGCTGGTAATACCAGCGCGAATCAGCACTCACCGCCAGGCCATACACTGTGCAGCTTTTCAGCTCAAAATCGCCCAGTGTGTATGAGCCTTTAAGTGCCTAGAAATGCTTCCCTTCAAAATCTCTAAGAAGAACTTGATTGAGACCATCTAATATATACTCTTCACCTCGATGGACCAAATAACTCCTTAACAGAAAGTGAAAGCTATAATTGCAGGGACACTGGTCTGTTTTATTCTTGCTGGATATGGAGACAGGGAGCTGTGAAGACAGAGACTGGAGGTAGGAGCAGATAGGGACTAGGGGTTGGGTGGAGAGTTTGAAGGCTAAAAACTGTCACAGTTCAAAGTGAGAGTAAAACGGTCACAGCTCAGTGAAAGTACACTACAGAAGCTTTCATTTTGACAGGCTATTAACTAGTTCTATATAAGAGTTGAAGAACATGTGGGTACATTGAGTGCAGGACTGGCACTGCAATTAACTGGCAGTGCCATTAACTTTATAAGGAACATTTAGGAATACACAATACAGTATACATGGTGTACCAACTTTGTAGCACCCTGCCTTTGTTATCCAAGATGAGAAAACAGTTGAGTGTCCCTTTAACAAAGCTACATTTTGGAAGCCCACAGCCTAGCTCAGAAGATAATACATTCATTAATTAGCTGCTTTATGTAAGCAGCAGACTCCATAATAGAGTATTTATGGTACACCAATGCTCTGCAATGAAGCAGCGTGCAACACTGATATTACTGATATGGTCCACACAACGAATCTGCCCTTTACAGTCCCCACCCACATGGTTTTATATTTGTATCTATTGAGGTGGTTGCTATGCTGTTGCCCGGCAACATAAGCGTTTGGTGGCTGAAGATGTACACAGTAAAACTTTGGCTGGCTTTGTAAATGCTACAAATTAAAACGCCATTCTGAATGATTCACAATTGTATACACATTCCAGTGATGTCACGAGCATTCCTGGATCATGCAACATCTAAATCTTTAAAATAAATTACGTGTATTACAATGGGGTGCCTTTTTTGGGCCTAAAATGCATATAAAAATGTAGTGTGTACTTCCATTAAAATACAATCGCATGAAATAATATACAAGAAAGTTTCTTTACTGGGGTCCAGAATTCAGCAGCCGGAGCACAAACATGGGTTTATATAGCCAAGGTTTACACACACACACATCTAATTGCGATACCGACTCAAAAGCACTGTTTTTGCAATTCACTCACAGACTTGCACAAGGTGGGTTTTCACTGTCTGGGTGGCAGCTATCTGCTCGTAGTCATCTGCAACTTTGCAGATGAGCGATCGTTCCTGAATCAGGCCCAGGAGCCACTAATTCTTCATTTTGGATTTAATAGTAGGGCAGCTTCAAATTCTGAGGTCACACCGCCAAGAAAAGCTTGCTGCAAATACAGCCTCTATGTACTACTGCGGGACAATTTACATAAAGAACAAACCAACCAATCAGCCAGCTTCTAACAGTGTTATAGGCTGTTTGAAGAATAGGAGTTAATTGGTTGGTACCAACTTCTCCGGAAGTGGTGTTAAATCTCTCTCTATCTCATATCTTCATAAATCTCCCCCTATAATATTGAAGATCTCAATGCGTTGGAATGGCATACCACTCTCTATGGACTATGTGTAACTGGTAAGAAGAAAAGGGGGCTTAGCGCCCGATGGAGCTCAGGCCTTAGGCCTGCCTAATGATTGGGGGACATGAAGGGGATGAGGCCTAGTGCATGCGCAGACCCCAACCATTGGGGCAGGGGCCGTATTCAATTCACTCCATGTGAACCAGAAATCTGACCCACAGTCCAATAGCTGGAACCTTTCCAACTGCAATTCCCAACATGTCAACAAGGATCTTTTTGATTTGGATCAGGGTCATTCTGTGGCCATGCGTGCTGTGGCTAGATTACAGATCTAGCCAAGAACAGGATTGCTTTTGTTTCTTTTCTTTTTGGGTTTGTTAGTTTTTATCCAGGAATGTATTAGAATTTATCTCTCATCAATGGCAATTCCTTCTTTATATACCATTTCTGTAATAAAAGTTAATATCTGGAGAGATTGTATTTTTGTTTTGCTATTGTGACCCCAGCCACAACCTTTACATAGGGTTACAGCAAATCCTAGTTTTGGGCTTTTTATCTCTTTAAAAATACAGACCTGGAGGGCTGGCTGCACGGACATCTCAGCTCTGTACTGGCTTGGTGTTATCTAGAGGCAGCACTGAAGTATATCTGTGTTCTCCCTGTAACATTGCACCTAAAGGCCCCATGTACTTAGCCGAGGTATCGCATGCAGCCTCGCATGCGATACCTCGGCTACTGCCCACCGGAGAGCTACCGACTTCCCGGGTGGCAGGAACGCTCCTTTTGTATGTATTGTATGCACTGCCATTGACTGCCACAGGATAAGACAAACCCTATTGGCTTCACTGGCGATCTCCGGATCGGAGGGGCACGGGACCACTCATTGGATCAGACCTAGAGTTAAAACGCCTACAATATGGCATTTTCATACGATTTATCAGCCGATAGGTCAAAATTGTGTACAAAAGGGCCATATTGTATAATTGTATGGCCATGTGGCGTCTTCCTTGTAGGTATAAACAGTATGCTAGGTCCTTGTAGCAAAAGGAACCAGATGGCACTCCACGGACTTTTGAAGAAGTTAAAGGTGCTTTATTCCATAGAAATCAACGTTTCAAGGCCACACAGTCCATTACACTCTGCTCCCCCCCTCCCATTACACACACTGCTCCCCCCCTCCCATTACACACTCTGCTCCCCCCCTCCCATTACACACTCTGCTCCCCCCCTCCCATTACACACACTGCTCCCCCCCTCCCATTACACACTCTGCTCCCCCCCTCCCATTACACACTCTGCTCCCCCCCTCCCATTACACACTCTGCTCCCCCCCCTCCCATTACACACTCTGCTCCCCCCCTCCCATTACACACTCTGCTCCCCCCCTCCCATTACACACTCCGCTTCCCCCCTCCCATTACACACTCCGCTTCCCCCCCTCCCATTACACACTCTGCTCCCCCCCCTCCCATTACACACTCTGCTCCCCCCCTCCCATTACACACTCTGCTCCCCCCCTCCCATTACACACTCCGCTTCCCCCCTCCCATTACACACTCCGCTTCCCCCCCTCCCATTACACACTCTGCTCCCCCCCTCCCATTACACACTCCGCTTCCCCCCTCCCATTACACACTCCGCTTCCCCCCCTCCCATTACACACTAGTGGCTTCTGGTCTCCTCTACCCCTGGACTGACCACAAGCTGTGTGGGGATTGGTGAGCTTATATGTGCCAGTACAGGTGTATGGAGTGCCGCATCATTATTGCCTGCCCATTATAGCTATCTACAGTATCTATATAAATTGAAACAGCTAATGCCCCCACCGCACAAAAACACACCTGATCAGCAGGGCAGATTCCCAGCTCTTATGTAGGTACTTGTTTCCTAGCACGACGCCCATCGCATTGCATACCATAAGGCATACCATGGTATGGCATTGTATGCCATATACGATGGTATACGATTTAAAAATAGGAATTTAATACCTACCGGTAATTCCTTTTCACGTAGTCCTTATGGGATACTGGGAATGGTCTTAAGACATTGGGTATTAGAGGGTATCTGCAGGAGACAGGCACATCTCCTCCCCTCTGATTCCCCACCCAGGAACCAGTTAATGGAAAAACTGTGCCCGAAGGAGAATGAACATATGAGAGGACTTATATGTCACCTATGTAAACATAAGTGTGAATTGTGTGGTGAGATTCATGCCAGCACACCCGCATTCATCAAAATAATAACAAACAACTATAATACCACCAACTAGGTGGATTTTCTTTAACAAAGGTCACTGAACTATACCTTATAACCAGAAGACAATAAAGTGAACTTCTGAACTTTATTAAGCAGAAATAAAGCTGCAGCCAGACCCCCGCACGGGGCGGGCGCCCAGTATCCCATAAGGACTACGTGAAAAGGAATTACCGGTAGGTATTAAATTCCTATTTTCACCAACGTCCTTTATGGGATACTGGGAATGGTCTTAAGACATTGGGGATGTCCCAAAGCTTCCAGAAAGGGAGGGTACGTGCGGAGACTGCTGCAGTACTGCCTGCCCAAACTGGGTATCCTCTTTGGCCAAGGCATCAAACTTGTAAAATTTTACAAAGGTGTGTTGCCCCGACCATGTAGCAGCTCTACAGAGTTGCAGAGCTGACACACCCCGAGCAGCCGCCCAGGATGCGCCCACCGATCTGGTGGAATGAGCCTTTAAAACCGCAGGTGTTGGCAGGCCTGCCATCACATAGGTTTGTTGGATTGTAGTCCTAATCCATCTAGCAATGGATTGCTTAGATGCAGGGTGTCCCTTCTTTTGTGCGTCATACAGGATGAATAGACAATCTGTCTTCCTGATTCTTGAAGTCCTCTGGACATAAACACGCAAGACACGCACCACATCCAGGGAAGCCGGAATATCCGGTGAGCTAGACGCAGACGGGACTACAATTGGCTGATTTAGGTGAAAGGAAGAAATCACCTTAGGGAGAAAACGCGGGTTTGTTCTTAACTCCGCTCTGTCTGAGTGAAAAATTAGATAGGGACTCTTACATGAAAGGGCTCCCAATTCAGACACTCTCCTAGCTGAGGCTAGGGCCACAAGGACCACCGCCTTCCAGGTAATATACCGCAATTCTATCGACTCCAACGGTTCAAACCAGGAGGATTGAAGGAAGTTTAGGACGACGTCCAAACTCCAAGGAGGTGTAGGAGGTACAAAGGGAGGCTGGATGTGAAGCACTCCCTGAAGAAATGTTTGTACTTCCGGGATGATAGCCAATTTTCTTTGGAAGAATATGGACAAGGCCGAAATCTGGACTTTTAGTGAGCCCAGACGGAGACCCAAATCCAATCCCGCTTGTAAGAAGCACAATAACCTGTTCAGGTTAAACTTTGCTGGGGGAACCTTCTGCTCCTCACACCAACCCACGTACTTTCTCCAGATCTTGTAGTAGTGTGTGTTTGTTACCGGCTTTCTGGCCTGAATCATCGTGGTGATAACTGATGAGTGCAGACCTTTCTGAGCTAAGATTTGCCGCTCAGCCTCCATGCCGACAAACGTAGCCGCCCTAAATCTTGGAAGACGCAAGGGCCCTGTGTGAGGAGATCTCTCCTTAGAGGCAGGGGCCAAGGATCTTCGATTAGCAGGCTCTGTAGATCCGCGAACCAAGCCCTTCTTGGCCAGTCCGGAGCCACCAGAATGGCTTCCACTCCCTGACTTCGAACCCTTTTTAGCACCCTTGTCAGCAGTGGTATGGGTGGAAACAGGTACACCAAGGGAAACACCCATTGAATTGTCAGGGCGTCTATCGCCACTGCGCAGGGATCCCTGGTCCTTGTGCAGTACTTGGGGACCTTGTGGTTTAACCGGGATGCCATCAGATCTATCGATGGCTGGCCCCAACGGTCCACAATTGCTGCAAAAACCTGTGAATTCAGGCTCCATTCCCCGGGGTGGAGGGCGTGACGGCTCAGAAAGTCCGCCTCCCAATTGTCCACACCCGGGATAAAGATGGCCGACAGAGCCACCACGTACATTTCCGCCCAAGCCAGGATCTTGGAAGCTTCTTTCATGCAAGTCCTGCTTCTCTTGCCTCCCTGGCGATTTATGTAGGCCACAGTTGTGGCGTTGTCGGACTGTATCTGGAGCGCCCGACCTTGGAGGAGATCCTGGGCCTGTAACACTGCATAGTATACAGCTCTCAGCTCCAGGATATTGATGTGGAGTCTCGCTTCCCACCGAGTCCACTGACCTTGAAAGGTTCTGTCCATGGTCACAGCACCCCATCCCAGCAGACTCGCATCCGTCGTGAGTCACACCCAATCCTGGATGCCAAATCTCCGACCTGCAAGCAGGTTCGACTCCTGAGTCCACCATAGAAGGGACTGTCGGGACTGATGCGACAGAGAAATCCTCTTGTACATCAGGAGATGGGAGCCCGACCATTTTGACAACAGATCCAGTTGGAACACCCTGGTGTGAAAGCGTCCGAACTGAATGGCCTCGAAGGTGGCCACCATCCTGCCCAATAGCTGGATGCATTGGTGAACCGACACCTGAGGTTTTGCCAAAATCACCATCACCAGGGATTGTATGGCTTCCATCTTCTCCCGAGGGAGGAAAATCCTTTTCAACTCTGTGTCTAGGAACATTCCCAGAAAGAGGATACGCCGTGACGGCGTCAGAGAGGACTTGGGGATATTTAGGATCCACCCATGCTCGGATAAAACCTGTCTGGTTTTTGCTATATCCTGCAGCAGGACCTGTTCCGACCTTGCTTTGATCAGCAAGTCGTCCAGGTAGGGGATAATGTTGACACCCGACCTCCTGAGCAGTACCATCATTTCTGCCATCACCTTTGTGAACACACGCGGTGCTGACGACAGGCCGAATGGCAGCGCTCTGAATTGAAAGTGCAAATCTTTCAACGCAAATCTCAGGAAAGCCTGATGTGGACCCCAAATTGGTATGTGGAGATAGGCGTCCTTCACATCCAACGATGCTAGGAACTCTCCCTCCTTCAGGCTTGCTATTACTGCCCTGAGGGACTCCATCTTGAATTTGTAAACCCTTAAAAAAGGGTTTAGAGACTTTAAATTTAATATGGGGCGTACCGAGCCGTCCGGCTTCGGCACGAGGAACAGGTTGGAGTAGTAACCCCTTCCTTGTTCCTCCAGTGGGACAGGTATGATAACCCGTGACGTCAGTAGGCGTTGTATTGCCTGTTGCAGGTTCACCCGATCTGCCTGTAGGGCCGGCAGACCTGATTTGAAGAACCTGTGAGGAGGAGGCCTTTCGAATTCCAACCTGTAGCCGTTGGTAATAAGATCTCTCACCCAGGAATCCAGGTGAGAGACTGACCACACGTGGCTGAAAGCTGACAGGCGACCCCCCACCTCGCAAGTGACTCCAGGGTCGGAACCCGAGTCATGCAGCAGGCTTAGAGGCGGTGGCGTTAGCGGCACGATCCTGAGATCCTGTGCTGGCGGGCTTTCTGAACCTACCACGGCCCCCTCTGGCGGCCGAGCTGGAGCCTCTCGCCCTCTGCCTGGGCCTGGAAGGTCGAAAGGACTGAAAAGCCTGAAAGGAATGGGATGCATGCCCCTGAAAGGGACGTTTAGCGTGAGTGGGAGCCGTCGGCAGAAAAGTCGACTTGCCGGCTGTAGCCTTGGATATAAGGTCGTCAAGTTCACTACCAAACAACTTTTCTCCCTTAAAAGGCAAATTCTCCACACTACGTTTGGACCCGAAACCGCCATTGCGGAAGAGCGAGCATTTATAGCTCCAAGCTCCTTTTGAGTGTCACATAGGATCTTTGCAGTATCCTGGATATGGCGAAGTCTCTCTCCAACTTGCGCCAGTGACATATCGGCCAGCATGCCTTCCTGGATCTGAGAAGCCCATGTATAAATGGACTTTGCCATCCAACAACTGGCGAGGACAGGTCTCTGAGACGCCCCACTCGCTGTGTACATGGCCTTAAGGGTAGTATCCAGCTTTTTGTCCGTACTATCCTTCAGTGTTGCTGCCCCTGGGACAGGGAGAACCACCTTTTTGGACAGTCTGGACACCAAGGCGTCCACAACTGGAGGCTCTTCCCACACCCCTCTAGTGACGGGATCAAAGGGAAAGTTGGACTTAAACCTTTTGGACAGCTGGAAACGCTTCTCAGGTTGTTTCCAAGCCTCCTTAAATGTCTCATCAAGGTCAGCTTGTTCAGGATAAACAATCTGCTGTTTCCTTTGTGACCCAAAAAATGGATCGCCTTCATGCATGTCTGCTAATGGAAGGTCTAAAACCTCTCTTATTGCTATAATAAGAGGTTCCGGGCCCCTGAGGGATGATTGTGAATCAGGGATCAGAGCCCCGTCGTCCACATTATCATCTGTGTCGTCACCTGCCTGTAGATCATCATCTGAATCAGGCAACATGGCGGCCGCAGCATGCTTCCGTGACTGGCCCATGGTGGGATTCATATTATCCACCCGTGCGGCTAGCACTGATAAGTCCTGCTGCACTTGTTTGGTCTGCACTGTATTTGCAGCCAACTGGGTTGACACTGCCTGCAGCATGGTTTTAATGCCAGCAGCCCACTCAGGCTCTTGAGAGTCTGATTGTGAAGTCCCACTGATCTGGGGTGAAACCCCTGTTTGAGTGGACATGCACTCTTCACAGGTAATCTGTGAGGTGGACTTAGGCACAAACTTGGTGCTGCAAAAGAGACAGGTTAATTTCCTCACCATGTTGAAGGAATAAATAACCTTTTTCCACAAACACACCACAATCACAATGATTATATATATATATGTATATATATATATATATATATATATATATATATATATATATATATATATATATATATATGTAGAAAAGAAAAGAATGAAGCGCACCAATCAGCAATAAATGTAACAGATTTTACTTATATAACTGCTGACATACATAGGGTTAAGAATAGAAGGCTTGCCGTGTGGACAGGGCTATACAGCCGGACCCAGCGTCGATGGAGAACCGTGAGCAGTGATCAGTTGCAGACGGGGCTTCAGGACCGGAGCAGACAGCCAGGGAACTTCCACAGGTACAGCACGGACCAGACCAGGACGTCACCACGTCGGGAACAGGTAACCACGCCCAACGCGTTTCGTCACAGCTACGGACTTCGTCAGGGGGTGTGACTATCCCCTGACATCCACAGTCTTTTATACCATTAATACAGGTGCCGCTCGGCAATCAATAATTAATTAAAAGGTACGAGATCACATTTGAAACAGTCTAAAAACCTAATACAAAGTATATAATACAAATATCCTGCACGCTGATACATATCAAAAAGGACCACTAATAAATATAAGCATAGAAAAATGGAAAAATATATATTTTATATTTAATAATTAATAGATACAAAAGTGAAAAAAGTTTTTTTATATAAAGTGAAAAAGTGCTATACTATAAAAAATATATATATATATATATATATATATATATATATATATAAATATGAAAAAACATTCATAATATTTAAGAAAAAGTGCAAGTGCTTTGTATATAAGAGGCTAATATTAGCTTTCTTGACTTAAATAATTTTGTGATAAACAAAAAATTAATTAACTTTTCGAGCCGTATCAGCACGCAGAATTCACAAATTCTGAAATGAAAAACATTACAAATGAAAAACATTAAGCAAGGAGACAATGCACAATAAATACATAAATTCAATTAAATACATTTACATATATAATACAATAAACAAATTTTAATAAAATATTTTTATACATATAAAAAGTTATTAAATATATTACTAGTATATCAGCCTTAATAGAAATTACTAAAATGTAATTAAAAAACTTAAAATATAGATGAGATGTCTTGAGAGAATAAGCAATGTTACTAGCAGTCATGGAATAGCATGGTGATTATCCACTAAGTCGCGGCAAAGAACAGGGGAGAGTCACAACCCTGCACGCTGGTGTCATCAGGAGCACCCGTCACTGTGTCGACGAGCGGGGTTACTCACCCAGCAACACTCATCAACACTACGGGCACCCCCAAACAAACACCCTCAATGCAGGAAAGGTGTGATCTCGCAGCCCTCGTTCATGCCAGCAGGACTCAGTGTACCTAAAGTATAAATCCAATATGTCTCACGTTTTCCAAGCTTCAAGCTAAGATCACCGCCCCTAGTATCCAGGGTAACGTGCTCAATAGCTTTAAAAGAGAAATTCTTTAGATTAGACTGGCAACAGTTAAAAAAATGTCTAGGAACACTATGATGTTGTACATTGTTTTTAATACTTCTCATGTGTTCAAGAATGCGGATTTTTAGTGGACGTTTTGTTTTTCCAACATAGCGTTTACCGCAATTGCATTCCAGCACATAAATAACGTTATCAGTGGTACATGTAATTTTACTTTTTATTTCAAAGGATTTCGTTTTGTCTTTATTCCATACTTTTTGTCTTTCTTTACTAGCGTATTGACATATCTTACATCTAGTGCATGGGTAAAACCCTTTCAATTTTTGCAACCAACCAATATCTTCATTAACTTTCAAATTGCTGGGAGCTAATACAGATTTTAAAGAATTAGCCTTTTTAAAAACAACTTGGGGTTTTTCAGGTAAAACCTCCTTCAGAAGTGGATCGAGTAGCAAAATGTCCCAATGTTTACTCATGATCTTACGTATCTCTTTATCACAGGAGTTGAATTTTGTGATAAATGGAATGAATTTATTTTCATTAGCGGCAGGGGTAATTTTCTCTTTATAGATTAATAATTCCTTTCTATCAAGGTTTCTGGCTCTCTCTTTACATTTGTCAATAAGTTCATCAGGATATTTCTTTTCCTTGAACCTTTTAACATATATCTCAGATTGTTCATCATATTTATTAATCGAGTTACAATTCTTTCTAATACGTCTGAACTGTGAATAGGGGATATTTGAGATCCATTTGTTATAGTGGCTACTGTCATGATGGATATAGCTATTACTGTCGACAGATTTTACATGTGTATATGTGGCCACCTCTGAACCCTCAAACCATTCATGAGTGTCCAGGACCAAGTCCAAGAAATCAATTTTATCAGGACTACATTTTGATGTAAATTTTAGATTGTAATTATTTACATTTAATTTTTCAACAAATAGTTCAAACGATCTCATATCCCCATCCCAGATGATTAAGAGATCATCTATATATCTCTTATAACACTTAATGTTGGATTTAAAGGTGTTATTAATCTCAACATTATTTTCCTCCCATTCACCGAGGTATAAGTTTGCTAAACTCGGAGCATAGGGGGTCCCCATAGCAACCCCCCGCTTTTGTAGGTAATATTCCTTTTGGAAGGTAAAGAAATTATTCTCCATTACCAATCTAAGACAATCAAGTAAGAAAATACAGAATCGACCATCCATGTCGACATCTTTTTCCAGATAATATCTAACACCAGCAAACCCGCCCTCATGGGGTATAGAGGTGTAGAGCGCTTCTACATCAATCGTACACCACAGGTAACTCGATTTCCATTTAAAATTTTCAAGAAACATCAGTACCTGTGTTGAATCTCTAAGGTACGATCCAAGATTAACAACATACTTGCGAATGTGGATGTCGACAAATTCAGAGAGAGAGGCCGTTGCTGATCCAATGCCAGCGACGATAGGACGCCCAGGGGGTTTTTCAAGTCGCTTGTGAACCTTAGGCAGGTAGTAAAAGATAGCAGTAGTGGGATATAATTTCACAACATACTGTGACTCCTTTAAGGATAAACATTTTTCCTTTACACCTAGGTTCACAAGTGTTACAATTTTTTCCACCACATCAGTAGTGGGATCAGCACTCAATTTAGAGTAAGTAGCGGCATCATTTAATAGACGGTATGCCTCCTCCATATAGTCACTTCTATTGAGCACTACAATCCCCCCCCCTTTATCCGCCTGTTTTATAATAATATCATTATTCATTTCCAGTTCCCGAATAGCAGCATATTCTTTTTTAGACATATTAGTCTTTTTATGTTTATCATCTTTGCATAATTTCTCAAAATCTTGTTTTATTAGATTTGAGAATGTATCAATATAACTGCCACGAGATTCCACTGGATAAAACGTGGATCTGGGTTTCAATCCTGACCCTGATCCATTATCAGAACATTCAATTGAGTTCACAGGGACATTATTACTTTTAGCAAAGTGTCTTTTTAAAGTTAAAGATCTACTAAATTTATTAGCGTCAATGAATAGATCAAACCCATCAGGGCTTTTAGAAGGGGCGAAAGAGAGACCTTTAGACAACAGCATTTTTTCATCAGGTTTCAACTCATAATCTGAGAGATTGAAAATACCTGTAATATCTATGGGTTTTGACGTCTTATTTTTTGTCCCCTTTCCGCCTCTCTTTCCACGTCTAAAGTGTCTTGTTTTCTTTTGGATTTCACTACCGGGCTCTCCCATCTGTTGTTTTCCGATGGATAACGGCCCTTTGATTGAATTCTGTCTAAAAAAACCTCATTTCTGGAGCCATGTGCTTCAGTGTTACTCAAAGCTTGATATCTATTAGTTAAAGGAATATCAAATCTCTCATTTCTTGTATTATTTCTGTATTTATTTCTATATTTAGGTTGTTGCCAATCTGAATCACGCCTTTCTCATATATATATATATATATATATATATATATATATATATATATATATATATATATATATATATATATATATATATATATATATATATATACTAGGTGATTCATCGCGCCCTACGGGCGCTCTTCACACCGTCGTAAGGGGCTGCGCCCCCTTAATTTGTGAACGTTTGTATATGAGAAATATGGTTAGAATTGTATGAAAGATGCCCTGTATTGCAACTTAGGTGTCCGCGAATCGCGGGAGGGGGGGTCACGGAGGGTGCCGCGAATTGCAGGAGGGGGGGTTGTGGGGGGGTGGATGCTGCGAATCGCGGGAGGGGAGGGATTGCAGAGAATCGCGGGAGGGGGGTCGCGGGGTGGGTTGCCGCAAATCGCGGGAGGGGGGTTACGGGGGCGGGGGTTGCGGCGAATCATGGTAGAGGGGGTCGCGGGGGGGTGTGCCGTGAATCACGGGAGGGGGGGGTCACGGGGTGGGGTGCCGAGAATCGCGGGGGGGGTGTGTGTGTGCCGTGAATCGCGGGAGTGGGGGTTGCGGGGGGGTGGGGGGGGTGTGACACGAATCGCCACAAGAAAAAATCAACACAGAAAGGTCAACACATGTAAATGTTGACATAAGTGTGGCACTTCATTGGTGTCCATGTCGACACATGAGAATGAATATGAAAACATTCAAAAAATGAAAAAAAACCTTCAAAAACTCATGTCAACCTTTTTCATTGTCGACCATAGCCATGTCAGTGTTTTCCATGTGCAATTTAATTCTGGAGCTGCCGCGAATCGCGGGGGGGGGGCGCCGCGAATTGCGGGAGGGGGGGTCGCGGGGTGGGTGCCGCAAATCGCGGGAGGGGGGGTTACGGGGCGGGGGTTGCGGCGAATCATGGGAGGGGGGGTCGCGGGGGTGTGCCGTGAATCACGGGAGGGGGGGTCACGGGGTGGGGTGCCGAGAATCGCGGGGGAGGTGTGTGTGTGTGTGCCGTGAATCGCGGGAGTGGGGGTTGTGGGGGGGGGGGTGGGGGGGGTGTGACGCAAATCGCCACAAGAAAAAAATCAACACAGAAAGGTCAACACATGTAAATGTTGACATAAGTGTGGCACTTCATTGGTGTTAATGTCGACACATGAGAATGAATATGAAAATATTCAAAAAATGAAAAAAAAAAACTTAAAAAACTCATGTCAACATTTTTCATTGTCGACCATAGCCATGTCAGTGTTTTCCATGTGCAATTTAATTCTGGAGCTGCCGCGAATCACGGGGGGTGCCGCGAATTGCGGGAGGGGGGGGGGTCGCGGGGGTGCCGCGAATCGCGGGAGGGGGGGTTGCGGGGGTGTGTGAGGGCGGGGTTCACAGGGGTTCCGGTGGGGGGTTGCCGCTAATTGCGGGAGGTGGGGGGTCACGGGGGGTGCCGCGAATCGCGGGAGGGGGGGTTGCGGGGGTGTGTGACGCGAATCGCCACAAGAAAAAATCAACACAGAAAGGTCAACACATGTAAATGTTGACATAAGTGTGCCACTTAATTGGTGTCCATGTTGACACATGACAATGAATATAAAAACATTCAAAAAATGAAATAAATCTTCAAAAACTCATGTCAACCTTTTTCATTGTCGACCATAGCCGTGCCAGTGTTTTGCATGTGCCATTTAATCCTGGGGCTGCCGCGAATCGCGGGGGGTGCCGCGATTTGCGGGAGGGGGGGGTTGCGGGGGGTGGGTGCCGCGAATCGCGGGAGAGCGGGGTTCATGGGGGTTCCGGTGGGGGATTGCCGCGAATTGCGGGAGGGGGGGGGGTCGCGGGGGGGTGCCGCGAATCGCCGGAGGGGGGGTTGCGGGGGGTGTGATGCAAATCGACACAAGAAAAAAATCAACACAGAAAGGTCAACACATGTAAATGTTGACATAAGTGTGGCACTTCATTGGTGTCCATGTCGACACATGAGAATGAATATGAAAATATTCAAAAAATTACAAAAAAACTTCAAAAACTCAGTGAAAATATTCACTCAGTGAAAATATTCAAAAAATTACAAAAAAACTTCAAAAACTCATGTCAGTGTTTTCCATGTGCAATTTAATTCTGGAGCTGCCGCGAATCACGGGGGGGTGCCGCGAATTGCGGGAGGGGGGGTCGCGGGGGTGGGTGCCGCGAATCGCGGGAGGGCGGGGTTCACAGGGGTTCCGGTGGGGGGTTGCCGCGAATTGCGGGAGGTGGGGGGTCACGGGGGTGCCGTGAATCACGGGAGGGGGGGTCACGGGGTGGGGTGCCGAGAATCGCGGGGGAGGTGTGTGTGTGTGTGCCGTGAATCGCGGGAGTGGGGGTTGTGGGGGGGGGGGGGTGACGCGAATCGCCACAAGAAAAAATCAACACAGAAAGGTCAACACATGTAAATGTTGACATAAGTGTGCCACTTCATTGGTGTCCATGTCGACACATGACAATGAATATGAAAAAATTTAAAAAATTAAAAATAAATCTTCAAAAACTCATGTCAACCTTTTTCATTGTCGACCATAGCCATGTCAGTGTTTTGCATGTGCCATTTAATCCTGGGGCTGCTGCGAATTGGGGGGGGGGGGGGGTGCCGCGAATCGCGGGAGGGGGGTCGCAGGGGGGGTGCCGCCAATCGTGCAAGGGGGGGTCGCGGGGGGGTTCTTTTTGCCGCGAATCGCGGGAGTGAGGTCGCGGGGGGGTGTTTTTTCCGCGAATCGGGGGGGGGGGTCACGGGGGAGGGTTTGCCGCGATTCGCGGGAGGGGGGGGTCGCGGGGTGGTGGTTATGCCGCGAATTGCGGGAGGGGTCGTGGGGGGGTTCTTTTTGCAGCGAATCGCGGGAGGGGGGGTCGCGCGGGGGGGGGAGGTTTTGCCGCAAATCGCGGGAGGGGGGCGCTCACCTGGTGGCTGTGGAGTAGCAGTGCTGGGCAACATGGGAAGGCAGTGGGTGTCTGGCACTGTCTGTGGGCTCACTGGGCTGGTTCTCTGTCACATACCTCCCAACATGACCCAATGCTCTGTTTCTAGACTTCCCCTTAATGTATGATTGCCATCACCTGTTTTAAACAGGTTAATTTCTCAGAAAGGTGTTCAGCACAGATGAAGGCAATCACACATTAAGAGGAAAGTCCAGGAACAGAGCGTTATAGACACAGACACCCACTTTGAGTGACAGATGTAGCCAAATATATAGGAGATATATATATATATATATATATATAATCAATGTGCAGTGTATAGCAGCTATATATGTGTGAGCTCTATCACTGGAAGTGTGTAGCTTAACAAGCCCGTGGGGGAGCGCTCAGATTACACTGAGGAGACCAGCACACCCTGTACAACCTGAACTCCTATTTAGGAGTTGGTAACACGCATAAACACAGAACAGTGTGATAAATTAAGCGATTTTAGCGCTAAATACACTTGCTGTTTTCTGCAGATTTCCTCTGTCCACCACCTCACCGCTGAGGAGTGATCTGAAGGCAGTAATGGCGCCCAGGGAGAAGCAGGAAGTAGTGTATGCGCGCTCAGAGCTCTGGCCTCGCTCCGCTGAAGCCCCGCCCCCTGTGATGGCGCAGGGGCTTCACTGATCTTTATACTGGCGCTGGCTGTCAGTTTTAATGGCGCCCTTACACTGAACAGCGTTTTGTGGTGGGATCTGCCCTGGTAGCCCAGGGACTGTCACCCGCAGCCAGTCTGTGACGGGGGGTCTGCGCAGCCCCTGTGCAGGGTACTGCGTCTGCCGCCACCGCCATCTTGCCGCACGATGAACCGGGGTACCCCACTGTGGGGACCCCGGTTTCTACTCACCACAGACGTCTTCGGACTGTGTCAGGAGTGTGCGGCATGCTGGGGGTGAGTATCACTGCAGCGCAATGCCCGTGAGTACAAACACCCACTCAGGACAGTGGTCCTGCAGCAGGGACAGCTCGGTACCTTAAGAGGCCTGCAGCTGAACCCTCCTCAACTGACTCCCTCGAAGCAGGGATACTGTGAAGTCCAACACAGTAACCCCAAAATAATAAAAGAAAATAAACTGAAGACAAACTCTCTGGAGCTCCAGCCGTGTGCATCCTCTCCTGAGGGCACATTTTTCTAAACTGGTTCCTGGGTGGGGAATCAGAGGGGAGGAGCCAGTACACCCAGCTTCAAAGTTATAGATGTGCCTGTCTCCTGCGGATACCCTCTAATACCCAATGTCTTAAGACCATTCCCAGTATCCCATAAAGGACGTTAGTGAAATTGTATAAGCACCCTAATGGGTGTTTTCAATGTTAAATGTGCCCCCTATAAGATAAATAATTGTATAAGCACCGTAATGGGTGCTTACAATGTGAAAAGCACCCCCACACCACCCGTACTATCAACGCCAACCCGAAGCGGGGCGAGCGCAGCGGTACGCATCCTCCGACCTTTTCATACCCCCGCTATCCACGTCGACGTGGAGTAGATTTTATATAGTGTGGCGAGCGCAGCGAGCCCGAAGCGGGATGAGCGCAGCGAGCCCCGCGAGGGGACGCGGAATACATGTAAAGTAATACGCGTGCGCTCGCCACGCTTCGGGCTCGCCACACTATATAAAGTAAACTCCACGCCGACATGGATAGTGGGGGTATGAAAAGGTCGGAGGACGCGTACTGCTGCGCTCGCCACACTTTGGGTTGCGTTCATAGTGGGGGTGGCGTGAGGGTGCATTTAACATTGTAAGCACCCATTAGGTGCTTATACAATTTAAAATCGCATGCGGGCATATGGCATGTGATGTGATGCAGTATGACTGAATATCGTGGGCGCCGTGCTAGGAAACAAGTACCCTTATGTATACTTGTGCACAAGCAAAGTAGCATATTTGAACAGGATACGGTCATTAGGTCTACGCCAACTAGGTCGACAAGCATTGGGTCGATACCACTAGGTCGACAGGCAACAAGGTCAACATGGGTTTAGCTGAACAGGTCATTAGGGCGACACAAGCATTAGGTCGACAGTCAAAAGGTCAACATGGGGTTTTTCACTGCGAGTTTGTCCAGTCGACATTCGGGTAAAAAAAAAAGTGAATAACCCTATGTCGACCTTTTGACTGTCGACCTAATGCTTGTGTCGACCTAATGTCCTGTAGACTTAGACCCAATTGTATCATTGGCTTCCTTGGACCCTCCACTTTCCAGGACAGATGCAGGGAGCTCTCTGGAGGTGTGTTTGTGTGTGGGGGGGGAACGACACTTGTATTCATCATTATCGCCTGTCTGGTATGACAGGTTACTCATACACCTGGCTATAGACCTACACACTCCCTGACTGACCTTGTGCCAGTGTACCTAGAATAACTGATCCAGTTTTGATGGCAAAAGGTCATCACACCAGGGCCAGGTTTATCAAGCTTCAAAAAGTGACAAAGTGGAGAGTGATAAACAGCCAGCTAATCAGCTCTTAACTATCATGTTTCAAACTCAGTCTGTAACCTGGCAGTTAGGGGGTGATTGGCTGGCTGTTTATCCCTCTCCACATTATAACTTTTTAAATCTTGATACATCTGTCCCATAATACTGATCTGATTTAAAACTCTCCCCTGTTCATTCACTTTTCCACACCTGCCCTAAAATCTTTTGCACAGTACTGTACATTGTTCACAAATTGACGTTTAGAACCAGGCATGTACGATCTGAAGACGCGGCACAGTTATAATCCCCATTCCTCAAACATACTGCATCTGTCGGATGGATATTGGTCCCTCCGCAGCCCCTGTGCAAGAGGTAGAGAAAGGTTTCTAATAATTTGAAAACAAATAATAAAAGAATCTTCTCTATTTGGAAATAACTAAGTTCTGCTGCTGTGAATGGCGGACTAAACTTCTCACCTGCCTATGGGGATGTGACCTAGCATCTCTCTGTTTCAGTCCCATTTTGTCTTACATTTGACAATAAAGATATAACTTCTAGTGGCATCAACCCTTCCACCCCCAGACACATCACCAGCAGCCCAGTAGTGGACAGCCATGACAGCTGACATGCTTTTTGATTGGCTGAAATAACGGATATCCCCTAAGCTGCTGGAAGACATTGTGATTTGCTGCAATCATTATGGACATGTAGCCAGGAGTGCAGAAACTGTCACATTGTTAGCAAACGGAATCAAGTCAAAGGCTTCTGAGTTTGGGGCTATAAAACATCCCTTTTTGAATGTGGAAGTTCCAGGTACTGCTTGTGCTGAGATGCCAGACTTCATTCTCCAGAATCACAATGGCATATTCTCCTGTAAGGTACTTTTTGTTTATTTGGTTTATTTGTGTCCCTGAACTATTTACTATATGTTATTTGCAATGAATTAGTTTAAGCATTGTGACTATTATCTCAGGTTGAATCCAACTTATCAACTTTATTAATCTCTGCTCTAGTATCCCCCTTTACACCAACCACATTTCTAGGATTATTGCCGGGTCAGGCCTTTGTGTAAATGAGCCCCTTAAAAATAACCTGGGTCCAAAGACCCGGCAATCCAACCCAGGAAATGTGGAAGGTTGAACACTAGTGAGAGTGTGAGGGGCAGTGTAAACATCAATGGAGGAGAGCCTATACCTGCCGACAGTACAGAGATTGGGACAGGGGACATGCAGCCTCCGCTGCTGTCTGCGGGGAGGTGGCGATTGGATGCCTGTGTGAGGAGTCCATTCACCTCCTGGGGGCACACAGACAGAGGCTGGGGGAAGCCTGGCAGCTTTCCCGAGTGCTGGGCTTGCCCCCAGAGTGATGTAGGCACCAAAAGGGTCCTGCGCTTCAAGATGATGTCATCTCCAAGCGCCGGGAATGAAGACACTGCATCCGTGTGCAGTGTGAATGGTGCCGACCCAGCTTATATCACCAAACTTTGTATTAAATTGGGGGTGACATATGCCTCCTAAATTAAAGGGGTATCTTAAGTGAGTGGCACTTGGCCTAGTGAGACGCCAGCACCGGCTAATGAATAATTATCCCCCCTCAAAAGTTGCTAGTTGCAAAAAGTCCAAAAGGTAAATCCAACAAGAAAAGAAGAAATAAAAATAAAGTTTTTCCGGACACTACCAATAAACATCCAACATTTCCCATGTGGACCTACTGTAATGACATAACGCATTATCGACCTATTTCATGTCGACATAGTTAGTGTCGACCTATAGTAGTCGACCTAATGATACTCGACCTATGTTTTGCTGACCCTATGACCCATAACCCTATGCACAGAGATGTCCTCATATACCTAGGCCCCTATTCTGGTTGACTTCCCAAGGCTGCGAAATTTGCAGCTTTGCGAGTCTTCCAGGCTGCCCCGACCGCCGCAATCCCCTGAACTGCT
The DNA here is from genome assembly GCF_055691185.1 of Crinia signifera. Taxonomy (NCBI): domain Eukaryota; kingdom Metazoa; phylum Chordata; class Amphibia; order Anura; family Myobatrachidae; genus Crinia; species Crinia signifera. Next base: position 38,880,589 of record NC_139225.1, on the reverse strand, counting down.
GTGAATGAATGATTGCAATCATCCAATTGCAGCCTTGGGTGCGGGGAGAAATCATTCGCTGGTCAGCAACCATCAAATTATTTCTCCAGTCCGCTGATGTCAGCTGCCTGCCCCCCCGCCACCATTTGCATGGGAACACCCACTGCCTCCGCCCCACGCCCCCGTGCCGCACTGCTAGGTGCCATGTAGTTCGCCATGCCCGATTGCACCCTGCGTCTGCACATGCACAGAAATGTGAATGCATGGGGGACCGATCAGATTAGAATCACCCCCTTAGCCTCAATCGGCCATGAGACCCAAGATGCCTGGCACAAGGGAGCCACCAGGTCCGGAAGGGAGGGAGTTTTGGGGTGATCGCACAGGACTGAAAAATAAGAAGGACCCCTCTATACAAATGATCTGATACGAGTAGGGGTGTGCTACCTCAGGACAAAATAAATTGACTAATGAACACAAAAAGAGAAGAATGTCCTTTTGTTAGGTGCACCTAATAGAAAAGGATCTAAAATATAACTTTTATTTATTACATTTATAAAAGGCTGCGATACTTTAAAACCATATAACAGACAAGGGTGGGTAAACACACATAAAAATGGGGTGGCTGGCAGGTGCTTGCTGATAAGCGCTGGAATATGCTGATTTGATTATATCTGCAAGGATGGCAGTGTATAGGGCCAATATTCGACCAGTTATATCTCTGGTACTTGATACAGCTCGGCTAATAAGTCTGGCTGGTTGCCCTAATATATCGACAGATATGTGCTCAGTTGTACTACCACAGTTGCCGTGTTTATGCTAATCACAGGCAATAATATAACACTGAACTGCAGCTAGAGTGATTGTAGCTCTTCCTGTATGTCTGCTATTATTTCAGACAGACCTAAACACACATGAATCCGTGTGTGGTCGGAGGGTAGTGGGGGTATTGCTGTATTAAATATCGCCCAATCAGCAATGAAGCCCCTCTGTACTAGAGTCCCAATGAAGGGTACCACTAGTATGAGCACAAGTGGACTGTAAGCCCTGACAAGGGCTATCGAGTCTGAGTACTGCTGCACATCAATCAAAATGCATTGTAAAGAAAATAATAAATCTATCAGCAAGACACTGCTGCCTGCACACCGCTAGCCGAGGCTAGCGGTGTGCAGGCAGCAGTGTCTTGCTGATAGATTTATTATTTTCTTTACAATGCATTTTGATTGATGTGCAGCAGTACTCAGACTCGATAGCCCTTGTCAGGGCTTACAGTCCACTTGTGCTCATACTAGTGGTACCCTTCATTGGGACTCTAGTACAGAGGGGCTTCATTGCTGATTGGGCGATATTTAATACAGCAATACCCCCACTACCCTCCGACCACACACGGATTCATGTGTGTTTAGGTCTGTCTGAAATAATAGCAGACATACAGGAAGAGCTACAATCACTCTAGCTGCAGTTCAGTGTTATATTATTGCCTGTGATTAGCATAAACACGGCAACTGTGGTAGTACAACTGAGCACATATCTGTCGATATATTAGGGCAACCAGCCAGACTTATTAGCCGAGCTGTATCAAGTACCAGAGATATAACTGGTCGAATATTGGCCCTATACACTGCCATCCTTGCAGATATAATCAAATCAGCATATTCCAGCGCTTATCAGCAAGCACCTGCCAGCCACCCAATTTTTATGTGTGTTTACCCACCCTTGTCTGTTATATGGTTTTAAAGTATCGCAGCCTTTTATAAATGTAATAAATAAAAGTTATATTTTAGATCCTTTTCTATTAGGTGCACCTAACAAAAGGACATTCTTCTCTTTTTGTGTTCATTAGCCACCAGGTCCGACCTGCAGTGATAGATACTACAGCAGACAGCGACACCCAAGGCAGGAAAGAGGAACTACATGGGGTATTGAAAGGTGCCAGATTTTAGAATAAACACTATAATAAGATGTACAGTAGAACTAGGTGACGGATCAACAATTATATTTCCTATTCCTTGATTTTCTTCTATGGTGAAATGCACCTGTGCTCACCTACAGTTACACATTCACACAAAATGTTGTCCCCAAGTGAAATTTGTATACTCTGGGAAAAGGTGTACAAAAAGTGCCCCCGTTACGCACCCACATAGCCAGCCTGCCACACCCACACCACCAGCCTGTCACTCTTTACCCTCTCCCGGCCATAGGAGGGCAGGCAGCCCTGCTTGTGTCAGAGTGCAATTGATTGTTCTTAGATATACAGTATATGCTGGAAGCACATATTGTGTATACTCAGAAATGATAATCAACAGCATGCTTATGCTGACATTGCATAGACATGCCCAAAGGTGAATTTAGGGGACAGGCAGATCCTAGGCACAGCATTAATGGATGACACCCCCCCCTTCTGTAAACCTGTTCCTGTCACATCACTGTCAGTGCTGGACCCAATGCCCCCCAACAGCCAAAGCAGCCCGAACCTCATTGTCCCTCCACCACCACAATTACTGTCCATTTCCTCCCATTAAGCCCCATACACACTAGCGGATAGGCTCTACCCCCACTATCGTTAACAATATCAGCAGTAATCGTGGGTAGATAATATAGAGAGGGTCACCCATTGGCACGTGCCCAAAGGGAAATCCATCACTAGGCAGAACCTGATGCCAGTGTATCTTCTTATGCAATGGTTACCATTGGAAATATTAGGAAGGAAGACACAAGGCAGGAAAGGGACATATTGGAAACATATAAAGAGGCAAGGAACTAGACAGGGAAAGGCACACATAAGAAAAACAGGATACCAAGGAACACAAAGATGGGGAAAACCAGGAAACACAATGTAACGGACAAGGAAAGAGGACATGGGAGATAGAGCGGGGAAAAACAAAATAGGAAACACAGAATTCACTTGTGAAAGGAAGCCTGCAGCTGCAGCGACAAAGCTATATATTTTTGGGAAAGGAACATATACGACCAGAATCAAATCTTTTCCCCTGGCAGCCACAAGAGGACACCCAACACAGCTATTCAAATGTAGCTCTGTTGGGGCGCATTTGGCTGCCGACTCCATAATTTCATCTCGCACCCACCGGAGTGCGGCGAACTGAAATGCGCGAGAAGTCACCTGTTGAGTGCGCAAACAGGTATTTTTGCATTGCCCCATTAGTTTAGTCAGGTTTAGCCTAGAGTTAGGCAAAGTAAGAAGAGAAAAGACTTTTTGTTGGGGCACCCTTTAATTGACTTAATTCATGTAAGTGTAATGTGTATAGTGCGGGGTTTTGTATCTGTTGAAATTTAACTCCTAATCAATGTACTGGTTTGCGGTGTTATTGGGGTAATTACCCTGTGATGGGTATTAAAATGTAACTTTTATTGACTCAAGAGTAAAATAAAATTAGAATGGATTGACACACACAAAACGAAAAAATTTACTATATACACTTTGTAGGAGAATGTTTAGTAGAGTATGAGTAAGTTATTTTGTATTTTTTGATGTTTTTATTTTTATATCTTGATCTCCTTCCTGGAAGAGTATGACACTGAAGAGTATGACACTGTTTAGAATTGTCTCCTCTAAGGATGAGTTTAAACAGTGTAGTCTGATAGGTCACAGAAATATAAAGTTATTGAGAAGACAAAAGGGTATATGCTCAGATTACATCAGAGTAACCTGTCAGGAAGATGTATCTGAAAAACAATTGGTAAATCTTAAACGGTGTATACACGAGGCGATATATCGCTGAGCGATGTATACCATTTGCATCAGCGACCAGAGATGGTCGCTGATGAAAAAAGAAACTGCCAGAGGAGCCCGGCAGTGGAAATCAGCTGGTCGCAGGAGCATGTTCCTGCGACCAGCGATCACCACAGGGGAAAAACGTAAGCACGCACCCGGCGATATATCGCCGGTGCACACTCCCATCGCAGGCAATATGGTCACTCAGCGACCATATTGTCTGCGATATTAGCAAAAATCGCCCCTGTGTGTACAAACCATTAGTCTTTCTAAATTATCACTCAATGAGTTTGTAGCCAGCGAAAATATTATTCAAAGGTTATACAAATATTTGGTTCAATAACAATTACAATCCCTAGTATTGAATTTGATATATAGGGTCTATAATACGGTTTCAAATAACATTGGACAAATTACGCCATGCATATCAATTAGGTAATTTCAAGGGTATCCATCTCCCCTTGGTCAGTGTAAAGGTGCGTACACAAGGGCTATAATTGCTGGTAATATGGTCGCTGAGCGACCATATTGCCAGCGATTGGAGTGTGCACCAGCGATAAATTGCCGGGTGCGCGCTCCTATTTTAGCTTCCTTATGTTGAAGCTCCTGCGACCAGCTGATTCCCTCTGCGGCTCCCCCGGCAGACGTTCCCTCCCATCTCTGGTCGCTGATGAAAAGGAGACACTGAGCAATATATCGCCCCTGTGTTTACACAGCTTTAGGGTTAAGGAAAAAAGTCTCCCAGGTATGTTAACCCAGACTGCTAGGTATTTTATACCTAGAGAGAGCAGTGTAATGGGCCCTACATACGCAGAGATTTCTGCCAGAGATTCATAACGGAAGATTCAGCGCGATAGATTTCACTCTTTCAGATAATGAGCCTCATACGGAGAGATTTGTGTCAGAGATACAAACAGGAGATTCAGCATGGGAGATTTCAAATCTGTCACAGTTTTAATTCATTGGTGGCCAGTGGCTAGTGGAATTCCCCCCACCACACACAATCATTGGCGGCACAGTTGGAGCAAAACAAAGAATATATATATATATATATATATATATATATATATATATATATATATATATATATATATATATATATATATATATATATATATATATATATATATACACTAGGTGATTCATCGCGCCCTACGGGCGCTCTTCACACCGTCGTAAGGGGCTGCCCCCTTTATTTGTGAACATTTGTATATGAGAAAGATGGTTAGAATTGTATGAAAGATGCCTGTATTGCAACTTGAGTTATAGGTGAAATGTGTTAAATAGAGAGCATATGATGTGGAAGGGGGTGTGTATTGTTTTGTGTAATTAAAAAGCGGTTACAGAGTAAGATGTACATTGATAGTGTGGATGGTACAGTGACATTTGTGAATGTGTGGGGGGGGGGGGCTGTGTGTGCATGTTGTTTAGGTGTGTGTGTGCAATAGTATAGTAGGGTGTTTTTGAGTCAGCGGCTCCCCACTGGCGGAGGTCACGACACAGGAAAACAGGAGGCTGGGTAGTGATAGGGGTGTGTGGGCATAAGGGGGACTAAAGAGGAGGGTGGGAGATACTGTGCAGCTTCTGCCAGTGGGTGAGGGTCCAGTGTGGCAGTACAGGAGTACAGGATGGTGGCCATGAGTCAGTGTCTCCTCCTACTGGGTGGGAGTTAGGGTGCATGAGAGCAGGAGGCTGGGCTATGAGGCATGATAGGGGTATGTGGGCAAAACAGCATCAGCGACTCCCCAGTGGTGGAAGTTACAGTTCAGGAAAGCAGGAAGCTGGGTAGTGATAGGGGTGTGTGGGCATACGGGGGACTAAAGAGGGGCTTAGGGGTGCTGTGAATTGTGGGAGGGGAGCGGGGGTGCCGTGAATCAAGGGAGGGAGGGGGCGCAGGTGTCCGCGAATCGCGGGAGAGGGCCCGCAAAGCATGGGAGGGGGCGTGAATTGCGGGAGGGGGGGTTGCGAATTGCGGGAGGGGGGGGTGTGCGGGGGGTGACGTGAATCGTGGGAGGGGGCGTGAATAGTGGGAGGGGGGTGCGCGGGGGTCCGTGAATTGCGGGAGGGGGGGCACGATGAATCACCTAGTTGGTTATATATTCTTGTAGAAGGATGGTAGGATGTTGCTGTCATACAGAATGCATTTACATAAACAGTAATAGTAGCAGTAAAAGGTCTGACTTAAAACACCTACAGTAAAACAGAACAGGTGTTATATATTATACAAAAGAATTGGTTGATGATGTGTAGGTTGACGTGCACATAGTTGTCACTCGAAAAAAATAGCTACAAGAAAAAATCAACACAGAAAGGTCAACACATGTAAATGTTGACATAAGTGTGGCACTTCATTGGTGTCCATGTCGACACATGAGAATGAATATGAAAACATTCAAAAAAAGAAATATAAATCTTCAAAAACTCATGTCAACCTTTTTCATTGTCGACCATAGCCGTGTCAGTGTTTTGCATGTGCCATTTAATCCTGGGGTTACCGTGATTCGCGAGCGGGGGTGGGGGGGAGGGAGGAGGTGAGGGGTGTCCGTGAATCACGGGAGGAGGGGTCGTGGGTGGATGCCGTGAATTGCGGGAGGGGGGGTCGCGGGGGGGGGGGGGGGTGGGTGCCGCGAATCGTGGGAGGGGGGGACGCGGGGGGTTGCAGTGAATCGTGGGAGGGTGAGTCGCGGGGGCGGGGGGTTGCCGCAATGACAGGCGGGGGGGGGGTCAGGGGGGGAATCGCGGTAGGGGGGGTCGTGGGGGTGGGGGGTACCGCAAACCGCGGGAGGGGGGGCCAGGGGGGTTGGCGCAAATCGTGGGAGGGGGGGTCGCGGGGTGTCACGGGGTGGGGCCGCAAATCGCGGGAGTCGCCGCAAATTGTGGGGGGTTTGCTGCGAATCGCGGGAGGGGGGTCGCCGGGGGGTGCCGCGAATCGCCACAAGAAAAAATCAACACAGAAAGGTCAACACATGTAAATGTTGACATAAGTGTGGCACTTCATTGGTGTCCATGTCGACACATGAGAATGAATATGAAAACATTGAAAAAATGAAAAATAAATCTTCAAAAACTCATTTCAACCTTTTTCATTGTCGACCATAGCCATGTCAGTGTTTTACATGTGCCATTTAATCGTGGGGTTGCCGTGAATGGGGGGGGGGGGTGCATACCTCCCAACATACATTATGTGTATAATGTATGTGTCTATTCATATGCATAAATGTTTTCCACAATAGTATTAGAGATAATAATAGCACTATATGATGTCCATTTACCACAAACTTTAGACACCATCGGCACCTAGTGTACTGATGTTTTATTAACCATATAGAAAATAAGCACTGTTTTAGAGTTGTATATGTATGTATGTCCCGCAAAACGTTGTTTATTGTTTTCACCTTGATTTGTGTTGGTTTTTCCACATTTGCAGTGTTAGTTTCAGCGGGCACAGATATTCTCTTTTTGTATATATACACATCTTTTTTATACATATATCTTTTGATATTATCCAGTCCATCCTTCGTTTTTCGTTATGGTTATTTTTCTCCCCTTTTTTTCACATAGAACACCTAGCATCGCGTTGCTATGGCAACCGTCTTACTCACAGTGACGTCACTAACAGGCGCCGAGATCGTGCGCCCGGAAGTGCCCGCTGCTGCTGCACGCCAGTGTGGATCTGCTGCACATATAAGGTGAGTGTACACGCTTCGTTTTTATGTAAGCTGTTTTGAAAAAAGCCGTGATAAAGGCTGAAACGTCAACCACAGAGCTGGCCGTTGTGTGAATTATTTCCAGTCCCCAGTGCCGCAGACTATCGCACCTGTATATTTGGTCCGGCGCGCTGGACCCTGCTGAAGGCACGGGGCTTGTATCAGTCAAGGAGCTGAGTGCCGACTACCCGTCTATGTTATATATATATATATATATATATATATATATATATATATATATATATATATATATATATATATATATATATATATATATATATATATATATATATATATATATATATATATACATACATACATACATACACACACACACTTACCCAGTCCGGAGTCCAGCGTCGCGTCCTCTCTCGCAGCGTCCTCTGTGCAGAGAGTGGGCGCGTCGAAGGCGGCAGCTTCAGCCGGTCAGTGGGACTGCAGGACAGGTGAGCATCGGCGGGGCGGCGTCTGCAGGCTTGATGGCGGTGTTCGGCGTCTTCAGTCGCTCAGAACAGCCCTGCTCATCTGCCCGCAGCCACACATACGGGAGATGAGCAGGAGCTTTCTGAGCGACTGCACTGAATTGTGCGGTGGATCCGTTCTGAATCTTGGACAGATTCAGAACGGCAGGGGCGCGCATGTAAATCGCTGTGTGGGCTATTATACACAGCGATTTACATGAGTTTTCAGGGATTTTCTGAGTGATTTGTTAAAATCGCTCAGAAAATGCCTGAAAATTGTGCTGTGAGTGGGGCCCTTTAGTCATTAGATGGTCATAGGAAGGTCACCCATTCTATACAGACCTAAATCATCCACTGCCAGCTACCATCACATGGATATGGGCTGGTGGGTATTGTGAGCTAGCATGTCTGGTTTTACAGGATAACAGTTTAGGGATATTACCTGTGGAGGACGCTGTCGGCGTCCCTGCAGTGCTGGAGCGGGCAGGGGTGTCCGTGCCGCGGGGGTACCTGCGGCGCTGTCACTGTATAAAGCTGTTGGCGGCAGCAGGGTCCCTGCAGTGAATAGAGAATAAATAGCGCTATGCGCGCGGGAAGCGCTTCTGATTTTGAAAACACTTGCCGCACGCTGATTGGCTGAATCTCAGCCAATCAGTGTGCGGCAAGTGGTTTCAAACCCAGAAGCGCTAGCCGCGCCGTCGCGCGCATAGCGCTAGTTATTCTCTATTCATTGCAGGGACCCTGCTGCCGCCAACAGCTTTATACAGTGACAGCGCCGCAGGTACCCCCGCGGCACGTACACCCCTGCCCGCTCCAGCACTGCAGGGACGCCGACAGCTATATGCTGGGGGTGAGGGGCGAACTGCCGCCCTCCAGGTGCCAGCGCCCTAGGCAAATGCCTAGAGCTGCCTAGTGGTGGCGCCGGCCCTGTTTGATCCGTCCCAAAGAAATGTCACCTAGTTTGCCAGAAAACAGGTGAGAGACCCTTACACCAAGTGGAGGAAGATTTAATGGTCAGATGAGAGCTCAGCCTATTTGATAATCTGCAGAATGTATTGAGAGGAGCCGTGTACCAACAGCACACCTGCCAACATTGAAAAATACTAAATGGGGACACAGCTGGAACTTTACAACCATATTTAGGGCAGTTTTTCCCAAACTTTTTTGAATCAGGGCACCCCTAGAGCCCAAGTTCTCAAACTCTGTCCCCCAGATAGTGCATGTTTCGGAACGCCTCCTCACAGAATCACGAGTGAAATAATTAGCTCCACCTGTGGATATTTTAAAATGTGTCTATGAGTAATGAATACACCTTGTGCATCAGCAGGGTGAACTGGGAAATGTGAACTGTGTGGAGTCCTGAGGACCACGTTTGGGAACCCCTGCCCTAGAGTATCAGAATATTTTTCATGGTAACACCTAAACCAAAACTTTTTTTATTGAGTAGTTTAGAAACAAAATCTGAAGTAAATTGAATTTATATGTCATTTTTAGGTTTTAATATGTGGTGCGGGATGAGATTCACTTCTGTTTGTTGACATATTTTATGATTGACAGCCACCAGCACTGGTTTTGTCTACAACACTGACTCTACATAATTTCAATTGGTCCAGGACCACCAACCCACGTCACCCTTGCAAGTTCCCCAATGCACCGCAGGATGCCATAGCACACAGTTTGAGAACCACTGGGTTTGGTTTATAAAAACCATTTCATAATTGGTCTGGAAAGGGTCACATGCAGCTGATACCCCTTTTACACCAAAAACCCTGGACGGACCCTGGTCTTTGAACACTGGAGTTTTCAAGAGCTGACCCTGCTTTATACCACATTTACACAGCACTTCGACCTGGGTCGGACCTGGGTCTGCACCGTTTACACTGGACCTGGATCAGCCCTGCCTTTCCTTGTGGATGTCATTAAAAATGGCCATTTAAGGTCTGATAAAGATGAGGTCACAAAAGTTAACAAAAGGGAGGGGTGAGGCCAGCTCTCAGCATTGCAGCAATGATGGCAGAGAGAGCACATATGTGTGATCCTGATTTTCTTTCTGTTTTCAACTTTTTGATGTTTTATACATCTATGGAGAGCTGCATCTACAATCCCCCTGCAGCACATCCCCCCTTGCCCCCAATCCCCCTGCAGCAGCATATCCCCCTTGCCCCCAATCCCCCTGCAGCTGCAGCATATCCCCCTTGCCCCCAATCCCCCTGCAGCAGCATATCCCCCTTGCCCCCCTCCCCCTGCAGCAGCAGCATATCCCCCTTGCCCCCAACCCCTCTACAGCAACAGCATACCCCCCTTGCCCCCAATCCCCCCTGCAGCAACATATCCCACTTGCCCCCCTCCCCCGGCAGCAGCAGCATATCCCCCCAGCAGCATATCCCCCTTGCCCACAATCCCCCTGCAGCACATCCCCCCCTTGCCCCCAATCCCCCTGCAGCAGCATATCCCCCTTGCCCCCCTACCCCTTTAGCAGCATATCCCCCCCTTGCCCCCTACCCCTGCAGTAGAATCTCTCATTTGCCCCCCACCCCCAACCTCCCCCTTCAGTAGCAGCATAATCATCAGACTATATACAAAATTCCCATTTGCCTCCCCTCCCCATGCAGCATTTTTCATCTACCCTTTGCCTCCCCTCCACCTGCTGCAGCAAGCAGGGTGCATAGGAGACAGTAATGCACGGGGGAGTCCAGCGTTCAGCAGCCAAAAGCAGACCTTGAAGCGTGGCCGGCGGGGCGCCTGTAGGATGCCAGTGAGCAGAGTATGTGCACAGTCTGGAAGCGTGGCCGGCTGGGTGCCTGACAGGTGAACGTCAATGTGCGCTGCCTCCCGGAAAGCGAGTACTGTGTGCGACGCGCTTTTGTCTCCCCGCCGCGGCTGACTTCCTGTGAAGTGTGCAGCCAAATTAGCTCCCAGCTGCCGCCGACTTCCTGTATATAGAGCTGCCGATGTCCGGAGACTCTGGACCCGCAGCGCAGCATTTATACCGGCGTTTACACGGGTCCTAAGCGGATTCTACCCAGGTCAGGACCTGGGTAGAGGACCCGTGTAAGTGGATCCGGATACACCCCATTTACACCGCCGAAGATCCGGGTCTGACCCGCCGCTGACCCGGATTTTTCGGCGGTGTAAAAGGGGTATTAGTTCCAAAGATCCATAGCAAGAATCAAGCTTTTTGTATCCAAATGATAAAGTTAATTTATTGACTGATTACACCATAAGTTTGTAAAACAATAAATGATCTCATAATGGGATAAACAAGAAAGTCTATCATTGTGGTCGCATATGCAAATTAGGGTGCGGGGCCTTCCCTGGACTTGCAGGTCCGAGACCCGGGAGTCCCTCTCCTTGATGGATTCCTCTGAAAGCACTGCGGAAACAGGGTATTACCAGCAAAAGCTGGCGATTTCCTACGCAGCGCTGCCCCGGCAGTGGGGCTTTAGTCCATGCGAAAACATGGTAAAAACCTGATAATGGGGTTTTTACCACATTTTGCTTTGAAGCACACACTCTCACATCGCTATTGTCGGGTCAGGTCTTGATCACAGGAACAACGCTTTCACATTAAACATGGGTCATCCATTATACACAGGGCGACGCAGGTTTAACCGTTCTTATAATCTGGGTCGAATTGCTGGATTGGTCGACCCGGGTTATAAAGGTTTGGTGATTTTAAACAGCACCTCGACCCAGGAAGATCAGGTAGCAACCCAGCAATAAAACATGTCTGAGGTGCCATGTGGAAGGGTTATTATTTAGATCTGGCATCTTCAACCTGACGCCCTTCAACTGTTGTGAAACTACACATCCCAGCATGCCTTGCCATAGATTTAGCATTGAATAATAGCAAAACTATTGGTGATGGGGCTTGTAGTCAACAGCTGGAGGGCCGCAGGTCGGAAATGCCGGATTTAATAATGTTCTTGTTTGCTAGTCTCATGGTAAAATGACAGGATTTAGCAAAGTATATCATTACATGTGCCCACAGTGCCCTCTAGTGTCCATACAAATTACTGTGGTGAAAGCTATATAGCAGCTACAGTACTACTGTACTGTATCTGACATTCATTGCCAGTATTTTATTCCTGTAGCACCCTTTGTAATTAGCAATATAAGGCTCACAAATCTAATGGTAACCCCTGGTATTAACTGAGCATCCTGTAAATATGCCTAAACTACTTCCACAAGTTATAGCAAGGCCAGACTCGTCCCGCTATTTATCTGGGCACATATAAAACTGTGTTAAAAGAAATGTCAGAGGGTAGGAAGAACACGTCTGTATTCTGGTCATACAATGTAGAGCTGCTCGTACATGTGTGCGATTTTGCCAGATTTCACCCAATATCGATGCATTGGGCATGTGTTTTAGATCCAATCCGCAGCTCCGTGCGCAGCACAGCGGAGCACCTAGATCACAAGTACGGCACATAGAATCGGTCTTTTCAGACAGCCTCTGGGAAGCACTTGCTGGGATTGCATGCTATATATTGTATGCAAAATGCCCACATGCAATCAGCCGCTTGGGAAGTGTCCGGGCAGTTCAAGGAAGATAGGCTTCCATTACTCCCCTTGGAGAAGTCACAGTAAAGTACAAGAACCTTAAGATAATGCTGAGCATACATTGGCAGTTAAAATGTCTTTCAGACTGCATATACATTGGCCATACACTGCAAGATATGTCATGGTATATGACCATACATTATCTGCTTTCCTCCCCTGGGGAAAGGACATATCCCCATTCCTCTGCTGTGAAGGAATAGAGGAAATGTTGGGCAGGTGGGCGGCCGTGCTTCACTGCAAGAGTGCGGCAGATCAGTCGGCCATGATGGAAGATTTTTTAAATTTTCATGCCTGACAATCTGTTCAATGTGGATTGTGGTGGCCATACACCATGTGATTCATAGTCCAAACCACTGATAATTTGCAGATCAGTTAAATGGCCTGTATGTGTGCCTTTAGCAAAGAGACAAGCTCAGGTAATAAAATAATACTTGTCCTAACCAAAAAGGTCAGTCAGGATACAGGAACACATGTAGGTCTAGAGCTATAGTAGAAAATGTCTGAAAGTCTCAGTATACACCAGTGAGAGAGAACCTTGGCACTCCGGCTGTTGTTGAACTACACATCCCAACATGCCCTGCAACAGTTTAGCTATTTGGCCATGCTAAACCTGTTGCAGGGCATGCTGGGATATGTAGCTTAACAGCTGGAGTGCCAAGGTTCTCCATTCAAGTAAAAAAAAAAAAAAAAAAACACATAAAAAAAAAAAAAACTAAATATAATCTTCCCATGGAACAAAGAAAAGTATTTTTGCAGTAAGCGATGTGTTAATTAATAACTTTGTAACCTATTTATCTAGTTGGTGCACCAGTGTACTTTCACAGACTGGTTACCGTAAATAACAGAAAAATATGGCAAGGAAAACCTTCTATAGAGCACGCAATAGTAGCTGAAGTGACATCATTGTCGGCGGTTACCGCAGCCAGGATTTATACTGAATTCATGGCAATAGAGTGATTGGTACTTGTTTCCTAGCACGGCCACAATCGCGGGCATCGTGTACCTTAAAGTTAAGGTACACAATGCCCGCGATGGACCCGATTTCCTTTGAAATCAGGTCCATTTTGCCGGCAAAGGCGAAATCGCGGGCATCGCGTCGGTCGCGACCATTAACATTGCGCCCGACGCGATGCCCGCGATTTTGCCATAGGCTTCAATGTTAAAATATTTTTTAACATTGAAATAAGGAGCATCGCGTCGGTCTTGTGCCATTATAATGGCACAAGATGAGATGGACTTGATTAAGTCCATCTCACATAGGAAGCAATGTGAAATGGGCCAATATGACCCATTTCACATTATATATGGCCCCGTCGTCACCCCATGATTGACGCGAACCCGAAGCGTGGCGAGCGCAGCGAGCCCGCGAGGGGCGGCGGTGCGCGTCCTCTGACCTTCTCATTCCCCTACTATCCACGTCGGCGTGGAGTTGAGAATATAAAGTGTGGCAAGCGCAGCGAGCCCCGCGAGGGGACGCGTATACCTGTGAAGTTATACGCGTCAGCTCGCCACGCTTCGGGCTTGGTGGCTTGCTGCGCTCGCCACACTTTATATTCTCAACTCCACGCCGACGTGGATAGTAGGGGAATGAAAAGGTCGGAGGACGCGCACCGCCGCCCCTCGCGGGCTCGCCACGCTTCGGGTTGGCGTCAATCGTGGGGTGGGGTTCAGGGTGTAAAATTGGGGGTCTAGGGAATATTTTACATTGAATACAATGTCAAATCGGGTCCCAGGGACCCTATTCACATTTGATTCAATTTAAAAATCGGGTCGGTCGCATCGCATGCGATGCGACCGACGCAATTTTTCCGACACGAACACCCCGATGGAAATTGGGGTGGCCGTGCTAGGAAACAAGTACCGACTGATTTAATTGGAATAATGAGCCTGATTCACACCTTACCTGCGCGGAGAAGGCCGCCACTTCACAGAAGGAAAAAACAATAGAATTGCAAATGGATTAGTGCAATAGCGATCCACTCGCAAATCCATACGCAATTCCTGAACCATGGAACCGTATTTGCCATTTGTGAGTAGCTGAGGCTTTCACTAATCTACTACTAGGACAGGGTGAAAGTCTGACATCATAGACCCTCCTCAAAACCCGCCTGGGCACGTCCGTGGTTATTCAGACACACCGGGAAAACAGCAGGTTTCTACCCCAAACGGCAGCTTCCTGTCCACAGTCTGGCCACATTTCTTTTATGATCCATATACATTTTCTGTCATTATTCAACCCCGTTCCTGTTCGATAATTGCTCCATTTGCCAATTTTCTAATTATAAATCTACACTGAATCCGACTCAGTCATTTAGTACATTTGCAGTAGTGCGTTCTGCAGTGGAACTGACATTTTGGTGTACCCCTTTACACTAGCACCTGGGGGGGGGGTACTCAGTTGAGGGTTGGAAATGCAAGGTTTTTTCTGCAGCTGCAGGGTTTTGGAATTCAACTGCACACCCCCAGATCAGGGGGAGATCCTCTAAACTAAAAATGCGGTTAAAAAAACCCGTTATCGTGTTTTTACCGCCGGGTTATCGCGACGGGGGGGGGGGAGAAAAATCTGGCGATGCTCCATAGAAGACTATGGGCTTCTACCGCAACCCACCGCCACCCTGCATCGACACCCCCCCCCCCCCCCCCCCTTCACCTGTATCCGGGCAGCACAGTGCTGGCCGGACCTGTGACCTCCTCCTCCCTGCACTATGATCCTCTTCCAAATGCAGAGAGGAGGCGAGCCCGGCACAGCAGCAGCACCTGGTAAGGGAGGGACCCGCTGTCTCACCACAAAGGACAGCTCTTAACGCAAGAACTGTCCTTTGCCATAATTATCGCATATGTTAGTGCATATGCGAGAATTATGTTTGCGGTAGCCGGCGATGTGCGGCAGTAAGGGGGTGCGGATGTTAGAGCATCCCCCCCCCCCAGGTTGGATATTTCCTGAAATCATTAATTTCAGGACAAATAACCTGGACTTGCTCTGGGACTTGAGGATCAATTAAGGCCAGCATCCAATGTCAGGAGCCGACTCTTCTATGGCAGCAATTAGTGGGCGGAATGTTCTAACATCCGCAGCCCTCTATCGCCCCCTTCGCCGGCCACCGCATTCTTAACGATCGCATATGCTCTAACATATGTGATCATTAACGCAAGGGACAGCTCTTGCGATAAGAGCTGTCCCTTGCGATGCGGTGCCGGCACTGGACTTCTGGGTCTGGTTCCCCCCCCCCCACACACCTAACTGGGCATTAGTTACACTTTTTTTTTTCTTACTGCACTAAACCCACCCACCCCCCCCCCCCCCCCCCCCTTAAACTTTTTGGGCATGTGGGAATGCTAAGGCATACTTCCCAACACTTTTGACAGAACAGTCCTGGTTCTTGTATGCTGTTCCACTCATTGTAGCATTAAGCACACATTGCATGATTGAGGAGATCACTTGACATACACGCACTGTTGAATGTGATATATATCTATCTATGCGTGTGCTGTTGCCTGTCCCCTGGGATCAGCTGCTCTGATTTCACAGCTGCTGAAGCACACATGAAGCAGTATTCAGTTTAACTGCTTCTAAGCCCACCCCAGACTCGTGTGAAAGTAGCCAATAGGAGTACGGGGGTGGGCTTAGAAGTAGTAAAGTCAAATACTGCATCTCGTGGGAAGCCGTGAAAATCACAGAGCAGCTATCCACAGGTACCGGCAGCCAGCACATATACAGATGAAGCTATGTATGGGCATATGCACCGTGGCATGCTGCATAGTCGCATTACACCATCGCCCCAAAACTTTAATAGCATGTGCATGTATACCCACGTGTCAGTCACTAGTCCTGCTTTCTATGATACACATCAGGGGCTGGATGATCGTGGTTGCATCTGTATTACATACAACATTGCAGGTATGTTTATATGTGCTAACCACCTCCCATGCCCAAAGCGAATACAATAATGTAAACTAATAAGGATAACATCAGTGGTAGGGATCTATACGCACTTTGGGGCTGATTCATACCCATTCGTTAGGGTCCGACAGTGCCAGATTAAGGTCTAAATGAAAATGATCACGGGCTTGTTATGCGCAATAATAGTGGTTGTGGCCAGCACCTAATAATGTGGGGGGGCATAACCAGTGTTCTGTTTGGGTGGTCTGCTCATGGGTTTGTCTCTATTTGTATAAATACTTTCAACTAATTAAATATGCCTGGAAAAGGCAGAGGGCTGGCATAGGAAAAATGCAGGGAGATATATATGCGGGTGCCCTCCAAAGGTGCACCCGCAGGACGCCGATGTCCTATGATACTTGAGGAGTGAAGCATCACTCCAGTCATAAAAAACATACTGAAAGCCGAAACTTGGTAGACATTTCAGCACCTTTTATGTTGTCACCTAAGTTTACCACACCATATACCCCTTATACAAATCATGCAACACAATAGTAATCCCCTTATACTGTACTTGCCTCTTACACATTATGCCACATTGATTGAGCCAAAATTCACACTATGGCACATGGATTGAGTCAAAATTCAAGTTATGTCATACAGATTAAGGCAAAATTCACATTTTGTCACATGGATGGAGCCAAAATAAACACTATACCAAACAGATTGAGCAATAATGCACAATATCATCCATAAACAGGGGCATTGCGTGCCGAAGACGCACATTAAAAATGTATACCATAATGCCTATTACTCACCATAATGTCCATTACGTATTATGCCAAACACCATAATGCCTATTAAAAATTATGCTACATAAGTGCTGCTTACCTACATGCTCATTGCAAGGGTTTCCTTGTTCCTTGCCATGTGGGATTACATGCTCATTGCCAAGGGGGAATACATGCTTGCCGTAACTCCGGGACAGCCACTGCCGGGCAGAAATTACAGCCATTGACAGCTGGACAGAGAGCGGGGGTCTGCCCGGCAGTATTCATAGCACTGGGGACTTATATGGTAATATGGTCCCAGGATCATGCAGTGACATTCCCAGGCTGGCCCCTTTTACACCAGCCTAGTCCCTGCATTTTCTGGTGTGAGGAGGAGAGAACCCCCCCTTTAAACAACCAGCTATATCTTCAGAACCAACTGACCCATTTTCATGTGGACTTCAAATGATTTTGGTCCTGAGAAACTGGGCCGTTTTGTTCCAGAGAAATCTACCCTCGAACAACATGAACAGCCATGAAATTACATTTCAGAAATGAAAAAAATTGGTTTACCCGCAATATCTCTAGAACCAATGAACCCATATGGGCCAGCCTGGTATCAGATTGAAGGCCCAGCGATTTGAGATGAACCTCAAGCTTCTGTGATGCCGGAGGTGGAACTGGCAGCTGTTGGAACCGGGTGGGGTCGGAATTAGCGGGTCCCATGTTATCCTATGGGGAAAACGTTCCAGCTTTGCCTGGCGGTATCTCCGGTTCCCGTGGGACTAGCAACACGGGGCTGGGCTCGTTGGAAAGCCCTGGCCCTCAGCTACAATATTTGGAGAGTGGGCCTGGAGCTGTAGCTCCATAAGGCCCATTGTTAATCCGGCCCTGGGGTCCGAATTCGGCCCGCTCCCTGATGTTCGGGGTTTGCGCATGCACGATTAAGCACATATGCAGACCACAGGAGCAAACGGCTTTGGTGAGTTTCACACTCGCCTAGACATTCGCTCCGGGAAGGGAGGGGTGGGCAGGGGAACCCCCAGCGTTTTATTGGCATGCTCCATAAAACTGCTGGGTGTTTTCCTGACAACACAGGTGTAGCGATGCCTGCTCAGAGCTGGTGGCTGATTTAAGCACCCCACCCTGAAAAATCATTAGATGGTCAGTGATTTATCTCCCATTTGGTCACATGCGAGGGGATGTGTTCGTCCAGGCAGCGTATACATGCATACTCGCGAACAAGTCTGAATCAGGCCCTTTGTGCCAACCAGAAGCCATCTTCTATGTGCACAGCACCATAGGCCGAGCACAGACAAGATGCATGCTTTCTAAAAGGAGCATATGTTGGTTTGCACAAGTTAATCTGATTATAAATGAAATGCTCATCAGTATCACAGAAATATGAATTGCACGCTTCCTAGCTCCTCCCAGAGGCTTCCCCACACACTACTGCACTGACAACATGGGTTTCGATCCACCTACGCTTAGGGTCTGAGTCCATTGCCCCTGCCATATGCTTGTTTCAATATCCTGGAACTAGGGGAGGGGGGAGAGTTTGTTTAGAGTATGGTTAATGGGATCCAAGTACGCCTTAGTTTGGGGTGGGTTGTACAGGGTGGGGGGTTATGTGGGAAGTTTGCTTTGGGCTTTGTGCTAGTGGGTTTTTCTGTTTTTTTTTTCTCTTTTTGAGATTTAGGTAGGTCTAGATTTTGTAGGGTAGATAGGGGTTATTTTATTTCGGACAGTAGTGCTTTCGACCAATGACTGTTTTGTTTTGCAATTTGATGGCGATTAAGGTCTATTCATGAGACAAGACTTTATGTTTGCACCGCCTTCCACTTTACTGTTCGCAGGAACCCGGATGGCACCTCAGGGTATTTGTGCACTTATCTTTGTTCTGGAGGGTCGATATTCGCCTTATATATCCTCCTTAAGGTCCCCATAGAAGGTCCGTTTAACGGATCCGTTCGGGACTTAAATAGTACACATCGCATCACATGCCTTGTGCATGCAATGCAATCCGATGCGATGTGTAGCTAGTACAAAAAGTATGTGCAGCACATACTTTTTGTACCGTACTATGTGATGCGCGGGAGCGCGCATCGCATAGTACAGAACGGAGCCGGACACAACGGAGCGTGTATGGGTTCCTTTATACCTATGTACGTGATTGTATATGAATACTCTTCAATTTTTGCTGTATGTATATAGTTACGGATATGCCATATTTGTTATATGCATCTTCTGTAGCACTACTGTTGCTTTTTTTTGCAAAACCAATAAAAATGACTCAATCTTAAAAAATAAATTAAAAAAAGGCATTACTTCTAATGCTGACTGTTCCTGGGCGCAGACAATTTCTCTCTTTTCCTGATTCTCTGATACCCCATTCACACCAGCCTAAATTCCCGGGTTGACTCCGGGAACAACCCGGTACTAGCGCCGGTGTGAAAGGTTCCCGGGACAAAATCCTGGGCAAATTTCAACCCGGCTAGGTACCAGGGTTGTTCCCGGGTTCTACCCGGGGACCTGGCTGGTGTGAAAGGTACAGGTTATACTTACCCGGGTTGCAGTGTCCTCGGTGTGCTGTCTGGACGGGAATCAACGCAGGCGGCGGGCGCAAATGACGAGACAGCCGGTGGATGATGATGACGCAGTTCTCCGGCGGCAGTGAGGACGCCGGAGAGCTGCGTCATCTTCATCCGCAGCCTGTCCCGTCATTTGCGCCGCCGCCTGTGTGGATTCCTGGCCTGCAACCGGGGTGAGTATTCTACCCACCTCTGCCGCCATCCCGCCTCCTCCCGGCCTCCTTCCCACACCAGAAAATGCAGGGACATTTCTGGTGTGAATGGGTCCAAACCCGGGAATGTCCCTGCTTGTCCCGGGAACTGAATTCCCGGGTTTGTCCCTGCATTTCTGGTGTGAATGGGGTATGAGTTTTACCCAAAAGAACGAAGAAAAACACAAAATAGTGCAATACAATTGAGAACACAAATAAGAAACACTTTTCCAGGATTTGGTTTTACCTGGACTCGTACCCGTTAAGGTAGTCTACTTTTTTAGGGTAGACATATCGCATATCCTTAAGGGACGGTAATGTCACCGTGAAGGTTTAAAGCTTGTCCAGTAAATATATGAAAGAAAACTGGTACAGTATAATACCGTTTTTATTAAAAATATAACATAACAATGTGGGTGTAGCACAGCAGACTCTCACCGAGTGTGTTGGTCCACAACACAAGTGTAGACAACAAAGCAAGTGTGGCAAATGCAGGCGTCCCTGAAGGCTTTCACCCGGTATAGGTCTGTCGTGATCCACCCTGTTTCCTCCTCGCCACGCGTTTCAAGACCAATAGGTCTCTCTTTCAAGGCACCAACTAAATGAATAGTTTGCATGGCCAAAAAAGCAAAACTGAAGCAGAGCATGCTGGGATGTGTAGTTTAAAAACATCTGGAGTGTCAAGGTTAGCCATCAAGGCACTACTGCAAGGTATTGCATGTGATCCTCACCAACTCCCGGGCAGCTGGACTGTATGCGATACATCATATGTGATCCTTTTGTATACAATACATAGGTCATTTTGGTTAGTTCGCTACCCTGCGTGTTCGCACAGGGGCTCCGTTTGAGAACGGATGTGGCGACTCATATAGTCACCAGCCTGTTCGAAAGGAGCAGTGCGGGTGGGGGGGCATGGGGCGCTGGGCACAGGATGCACCCATGGAAATGCCCAGCATTTTATTGGCCTTCCATTGAAAATGCTGGGCGTTCTCATAGTAATTCGGCCATGACGCGGGTGCCGGACTGCAGATGTCACCGGATGTCAGCTGCCCGACATCTTCCAGTACAAGGCCGCCGCAAGTTACCAGAGAGCGATTTGCGAGCGCTTTAGAAATCATTCGATGGTCTATGACCATCGAATGATTTCTGCCCTGCATGTAAGCTGCAAATAGATGTTTATGCAAAATTGGCGTGCATGCAACATTTAGTTGACTCGCAAAGCTGCGAAATCAAGCTTTGCGAATCAACCAGAATGACCTCATAGTTTGTGACCCAGAAAATCCTTGCGACAACCATGACTCTCAGAATCTGGGCGCCCGCGGGGCATGCAAAGTGAAGCCCATAGGCTTCCATGGGGTTACGCCATCTTGAACTGGCGTAACCCCCCGCAGCCCCGGCAGTGGGGCTTTGCTGCATATGGAAATGCGGTAAAAAACCCAAAAACTGGGTGTTTATGGCATTTTCAGTTTGGTGAATCTCGCGCTATGGATTGGAATCGGAGGTTAGGCACATACTGTACAATATAGCAGTTTTCACACGATTTATCAGCTGATGAGTCACAATAGTTGGAAACAGGGCCATATCTTACCAGTGGATGAGAAACTTTACTTTATGCCCGATTGTACGCAGGGAAAGCTGTACTGTAATTTTAAAAGCGGTCTCCTGAGTACTGTGGCAAGCACATGGCTGACATACATTGCTGGCCCATAATACAGTTCCTCCTGCTTTAAAATCACTACACGAGTAGACTCCTGGCAATGTTATACATAGATTGTCGTGCAGCACGCAATTACCAGCAACGGAAGCGCCCACTCTGCTGGTTACATGTCTTTGCCAGTTTGTATCCATAATGTGCAATAATAATAATGCAGCCAGAAAACAGGGAGAGGTCGGTGTGCTCGGGACGTACCTGCCACTCCCTCAGCGCCGGCCTGAGAGACTAGAGTGGGCTGTTACTCCGGCGACTATAGCGGGCGGCCCGGCGTTGTCCACTGAGGCCCCTCCTGTAGCCCCGCCTCCTATCAGTCCCTCTCTCCTAGAGCGCCGACCCAGTGTCTGCCCCATCTTATATCACCGTCCCTGGACGCTCCTATAGCACCGCCCCCTGCCAGCCCCTCTCTTAAAGCACCGCCCTCTGCCAGCCATTCCGGCTGCTCCTATAGCCCCGCCTCCTGACAGTCCCTTTCTCCTGCTCCGATAGCACCGCCACTTGCCAGCCTCTCTCGTCTGCTCCTATAACCCCGCCCCCTGCATGCCTCTCTGTCTGGCCCGCTCCTATAGCCCCGCCCTCTGCCAGCCTCCCTCCCGCTTCCACCCTCGGATACTACTAGTACACACACACGGCGCGGAGCTGGTGCTGCACTGCCCCGTCACACCCGAGCAGCGTGAGCGAGGTGAGAAGAGCAGAGCGGGTCGCAGCGTCCGACAACAACAACAACCCTCTGCCCTCCTATTGGCCAGGAGCCTAATGTTGTCGGGCGGGTAGGAGGGGCGCGGCCGTTCGGGCGCGAGCGCTTTGCCGCCCATTTTGGTCAGTGGTAGTAGTGGTGACCACCATCACCCGGCCAGGCATTGTAGTACAGCAGCAGGAATCAGTGTGGGTGATAATGAGCTGACCCAAGCAGGTTATTACAGTATTAGTGTATACTCAGTGAGTGTGAGTGGTGGTCATGGGTTATACTGTAGTGTGCTATACAGCCAGGGCTCTGTTGCAGTGAGACTACAGCTACCGTGATGCTCTGCGGGACAGTGTCTGACACCCTGTCTCTGTATCTGCACAGCAGCTGTCAGGTGCCTGCATCACTCCTTCCTCACTTCTGTTATTGCTGCACATGTTCTGTATTCAGGTGACCTATACAGCTCAGACATATTCCGCTGTGCTGTACAGAGAAGAATGTCGTCATTCCCATGTCGGTGATGGCCGACAGTCCTCTTACCTGAGATGATTTCTGTGCCGCTGCGCGTTTCCTAATAGGGCTTAAAGTGGTCTTGAAGAGGTGGTGGAACTGCTTATTAAGTCAGTGCCAGGGTTTTTGGCACCCCTTGCAAACTAAATTTTTGCCCTACCTCCAGTAGTTTATAAAGGTGTAGTGGTCTTACAAGGAAGGGGTGTACTCACCTAATAGTACCCCCTATTCAAATTACGCCACACAATAGCACAATCCTATTTACAGTACACCACATAGTAGTGCCCCTGATTCATGTTATACCACATAATAGTGCCCCTTATACCTTGCAATGCAAATGCTGGGTCACCCTTCTTTCAACCCGGGTCATTGTTAATTACTTAATTCCACAATTCGACCGTTGTTGCAATACCAATGTGGGGCATACGCAGTGCGATTGAGAATGACTCAAATGCTTAAAAAATAGGTTTAGGTGCATCTCTAAATCAGTCATGTTTTAAAATCGCATTAAATCGCACATTTTTTAAAAAAAACTTGCAAATGCAATAGGGTGCGATTTATTTTTTTAGACAAAGTCAGAATTCGCATGTGTACACACTGGGCAATATGATCGCTGGCAATATATTGCTCACTGTCCCGTTTTCATCTGCGACCAGAGATGGTCGCAGATGAAAATTTAACACTGCTGGGAGAAGAGGCAGTGGAAGCATGCTCCTCCGACCAGCGACCATTCAGGGGCTGAAAACGGGAGCGCGCACTCAGCGATTTATTGCCGGTGCACACCCCCATCACTGGCAATATGGTCGCTCAGCGTGCAATAATCACCCCCGTGTGTACGCACCTTTTAGTGTGATTTTTAGTAATGAAAATGTGCGATTTTTTTAGTAATGATAATGTTTTTTTTTTTGTAGACATTAAAGTGTGCGCTATTTAGTAAAAGAAAAAAAATCAGCGCACACTTTCATGTCCCCCTCCTAAGCATAACCAGCCCCTGGCTCATTGAGCCGGACCTGGTTCCAAAATTACGGGGGACAAAAAGCGTAGGGGTCCACCGTATTTCTGAAACCAGCCCCAAACTATTGGACCGGTCCTGGTTCCAAAAATACAGGGGACAAAAGCTAGGGTCTCCGTATTTCTGAAACCAGCCCCGGACTCTTGGACTGGTCCTGGTTCCAAAAATACGGGTGACAAAAAAACTGGGGATCCCCCGACCAGTCCAAGAATCCGGGGCTGGTTTCAGAAATACGGGGGACCCCCTATGCTTTTTGTCCCCCGTATTTTTGGCTCAATGAGCCCAGGGCTGGTTATGCTCAGAAGGGGGGACTCCACGCCATTTTATTTGAACTTTTATACATTTTTTAGGCTAGAACCATGCACAGATCTCAATGATCTGTGCATGGTTCTGTCAAATTCGACAGTCAGAACCTGGTCTATTATTACAGTATTACTGCGAGTTGTATACTTTATAATGGGAAAACATCTGGATACGAATTGAAGTGTGACCAATAATCGCCAGGTGCAAAGCAATTGCAGAAATCAGGCAGCATTATGAAAGGGGGGTACGGTCACAAGGTCGACAAGCATTAGGTCAGCCACTGAAGGTCGACATGGATTAGGTGGACAGGAACACTAGGTTGACACAAGCATTAGGTCAACAGACAAAATGTCGACATGTGTTTTTCATCCTTTTTGGCCGTGGTGGGAAAAAAACATTGTGTGCATGAAGCACCATGCAAGCGGAAGCAGTGCACTTATTTAGTGTCCATATCGACTGCGTTGACATTCGGGGGAAACAAAAGAAGCGAGAAACCCCACGTCGGACTTTTGACTGTCGACCTTCCTTATATAGACCTAATGCTTGTGTCGCCCTAATAACCCTGTCAAGCATGTTGACCTTCATGCATGTCCACATAATTCAACTGCTCTTGTTTTACCTAAAAATACTTCATGCATGTCGACCTTCAGTGGTTGACCTAATGCTTGTAGACCTAACAAGTCTATCCTATGATCCATACCCATTAAAAGGGGGGGGTTTTTGTAGCAGACGGCACATGCTTTAGAGCTGGCCATTCTAATTGCCAAATATATTGTAACTTTGTGCCTGGAAATGGCAACTCAGGCTGGGTACACACAGTCATGATTTGACTCTGAGCCCGTCGTCACGCCGACAGATCAGCTGATTCAGGTAAGTACACACAATTACCGTTCAATCGCTTAATATATCGGTCAGGACACCCAGCTGGCTGGACATTTAAATTTGCCTGACCTGCTGTGACGTGCAGGGATGGACTGCCCGTACACACTGCCGGATATGCCGATATATCTTTATCGGCGCTATGTTTGTGAACTTCATTGTTCAAAGACATATCAGATCTACACACCCACTAACAGGATCGTAATATATTGCTTAGAGTGTATCCAGCTTACAGTACTGGCTCTAATGATTTCTGGAAAAAACTAGTTTATCCATGCTTGTTAGGCCATACAATTATAAAGAGAGGTAATCATCATACATGAACAGGATTGATTAGGAGATGGGCACTTGGAGAAGATATAGGTTGTAAGCTGTACATGCAAGTTTATTAACACTCAAAACATGCATTTCCCTTTAATAAGCATATTATTTACATTAATCTCTAAACATTTCCAAAATAGAATAGATTGCCTTTGACTATCTGTAGGTGCTCCTTGTTCAAACCTTTATTTGGAGCGCTGTTCCATAACCCTCACCTGGAGTAAGAGTACCCATCATTGTCTAGAATGCTTTTGTAGTAGGCATGTTAAACAATAATAATAATAATAATAGGTTCACTTCAATCACCAATATGTAGTCTACTACATGTGTGTGACTATAGTCTGTACAATATAATGCATGTTTACTAATCTTTCTTTCATTTTCAGATATTGTCAAACATGCATAAATACAGAAATATGACGGATGCGGAGATCATAAAGACCCTGAAGAAGTATGGCATATCACATGGGCCTATAGTTGGTACGTTGATACAAAACACACAGAGTGCTTGGAGTTTATTCAATGTAAAACAAAGTAACATAGGTACTTGTGTATTATAGCGGCGCCCCCGATGTTGGTCGTGCGATGTTTTCAACTCCACACTGACGTGGATAGTGGGGGTATGAAAAGGTCGTAGGACGCGTACCGCCGCCCCTCGCGGGCTTGATGCGCTCGCCACGCTTCGGGTTCACGTTTATAGTGGGGGGTGGCGTGGGGGTGCATTTTACATTGTAAGCACCCATTAGGGTGCTTAAAATCACCCATTAGGGTGCTTGTAAAATTTTAATCGAATAGTCGTGTAAAATCGCGTCGCATCGCATGCCATCGGTTGTATGGCATATGATGCGACGCGATTTTACACGACTATTCTATTAAAATTGTACAAGCACCCTAATGGGTGATTTTAAGCACCCTAATGGGTGCTTACAATGTAAAATGCACCCCCACGCCACCCCCCACTATAAACGTGAACCCGAAGCGTGGCGAGCGCATCAAGCCCGCGAGGGGCGGCGGTACACGTCCTACGACCTTTTCATACCCCCACTATCCACGTCAGTGTGGAGTTGATTTTATATAGTGTGGCGAGCCACTGAGCCCGAAGCGTGGCGAGCGGACGCGTATACCTGTGAAGTTATGCGCGTGTGCTCGCCATGCTTCGGGCTCGCTGCGCTCGCCACACTATATAAAATCAACTCCACGCCGACGTGGATAGTGGGGGTATGAAAAGGTCATAGGACGCGTACCGCCGCCCCTCACGGGCTCGCTGCG
Source organism: Crinia signifera (assembly GCF_055691185.1). Taxonomy (NCBI): domain Eukaryota; kingdom Metazoa; phylum Chordata; class Amphibia; order Anura; family Myobatrachidae; genus Crinia; species Crinia signifera. The sequence goes on along the minus strand of NC_139225.1, from coordinate 38,854,027 downwards.
CTCGCCACGCTTCGGGTTCACGTTTATAGTGGGGGGTGACGTGGGGGTGCATTTAACATTGTAAGCACCCATTAGGGTGCTCATACAATTTATAATCGCATCCCATCGCATTGTATGGCATTCTATGCCATATACAAATGGCATACAATTTTAAAATTGTATGCCATTGTACAACATCGCGTGATATCGCATCGCATACCATCATATGCCTTATGGTATATGATGCGATGGGCGCCGCTATAATACACAAGTACTGTAATATATTCTTCAGAAACTAAAACCACGCACAGACCTGTTCTCCGTGATGAGCGACGGGCTTAAGCACGATCGCTCCGCACACATCGCGTTACACCCGCGATGCTGTGCGCTGGGCAATTGTGCTAAGCGGTGCTTTACCTATTCAATTCTCTCCCATAGAATTGAATAGGCATGCATCTATCCTACATTCACTTGGTGAACACTGTAGACCTTAAAGTGGTCATCTTGACTTAGACCAGTGGTTCCCAAACTGTTTGCCTAGGCACCCTGAGGTGCCTCGGGATGTTTGCAAGGGTGCCTCAGGTTGGGGGTCCACGACCAAAACAAATTATTTATGCTCAAAGTGATAGGCGAAACCAGTGCTGGTGGCTGCCAATCATAAAACGTATGGACAATTAGAACCCCAGCTATGTTCTCCACCACATAACTGAGCCTGAGGGTGACGGTTAAGCACAATTCACTTTATTTCTTTATTTATCCATAAGAAACTGTTTGGCTAGGGGTGCCATGAAGATATGCTGATATTTTAGGGCACCCCGGTCAAGAAAGTTTGTGAACCTCTGACTTAGACTATAGTTATAGCCAGCCTCATCTGTGACCTGGGCATACGCTTCATGTCATGCTGCACTATTGGTCGAGGGCATGCTTCCCATTTGCGGGCACACTAGTGCCATCAATGCCACAATAAATAGGCATCGCGGGATGGATGAGGTGGACTGCTACTGTATGTTGTAAAGGGATCGGTCTTTGCCACTGATGCATTAGCTATGAGGGCAATTTGAAGCGTTTATTAACTTTTATCTATATTGCGCCAATGTTATGGAGAACTGTTCCAGTACAGCTCTGTACAACCCAGCCAAATACTATTTGTTTTCAAGCCCGTTAACCCACCAGTATGTTTTCTTGCAATGTGATAGGAAATCAAAACAACCAGGGGGACGCTGAGACAATCACTCCCAGGCTCTGCTGTCTGTGCGATGGCATATATACACGATGAGACAATCACTTTCAGACTCTGTGTGATGGAGTGTATGGGCACTGAGACAATCACTCTTAGGCTCTGCCGTCTGTGCGATGGCGTATATACGCGCTGAGACAATCACTTTCAGTCTCTGTGTGATGGAGTGTATGGGCGTTGAGACAATCGCTTTCAGGCTCCGTGGTCTGTGTGATGGAGTGTATGGGCGCTGAGACAATCACTTTCAGACTCTGTGTGATGGAGTGTATGGGCGCTGAGACAATCACTTTCAGACTCTGTGTGATGGAGTGTATGGGCGCTGAGACAATCACTTTCAGACTCTGGCATCTGTGTAATGGAGTGTATGGGCGCTGACACAATCACTTTCAGACTCTGTGTGATGGAGTGTATGGGCGCTGAGACAATCACTTTCAGACTGTGTGATGGAGTGTATGGGCGCTGACACAATCACTTTCAGACTGTGTGATGGAGTGTATGGGCGCTGAGACAATCACTTTCAGGGTCTGTGTGATGGAGTGTATGGGTGCTGAGACAATCACTTTCAAACTCTGGCATCTGTGTAATGGAGTGTATGAGCGCTGACACAATCACTTTCAGACTCTGTGTGATGGAGTGTATGGGCGCTGAGACAATCACTTTCAGGGTCTGTGTGGTGGAGTGTATGGGTGCTGAGACAATCACTTTCAGACTCTGTGTGATGGAGTGTATGGGCGCTGAGACAATCACTTTCAGGGTCTGTGTGATGGAGTGTATGGGTGCTAAAACAGTCGCTTTCAGACTCTGGCATCTGTGTGATGGAGTGTATGGGCGCTGACACAATCACTTTCAGGCTCCGGGATCTGTGTGATGGAGTGTATGGGCGCTGAGACAATCACTTTCAGACTAGGTGTGATGGAGTGTATGGGCGCTGACACAATCACTTTCAGACTCTGTGTGATGGAGTGTATGGGCGCTGAGACAATCACTTTCAGGGTCTGTGTGATGGAGTGTATGGGTGCTGAGACAATCACTTTCAGACTCTCTGTGATGGAGTGTATGGGTGCTGAGACAATCACTTTCAGACTCTCTGTGATGGAGTGTATGGGCGCTGACACAATCACTTTCAGACTTTGTGTGATGGAGTGTATGGGCGCTGAGACAATCACTTTCAGGGTCTGTGTGATGGAGTGTATGGGCACTGAGACAATCACTTTCAGGCTCCGTGGTCTGTGTGATGGAGTGTATGGGCGCTGACACAATCACTTTCAGACTTTGTGTGATGGAGTGTATGGACGCTGAGACAATCACTTTCAGGGTCTGTGTGATGGAGTGTATGGGTGCTGAGACAATCACTTTCAGACTCTGTGTGATGGAGTGTATGGGCGCTGAGACAATCACTTTCAGACTCTGGCATCTGTGTAATGGAGTGTATGGGCGCTGACACAATCACTTTCAGACTCTGTGTGATGGAGTGTATGGGCGCTGAGACAATCACTTTCAGACTGTGTGATGGAGTGTATGGGCGCTGACACAATCACTTTCAGACTGTGTGATGGAGTGTATGGGCGCTGAGACAATCACTTTCAGACTCTGTGTGATGGAGTGTATGGGCGCTGAGACAATCACTTTCAGACTCTGTGTGATGGAGTGTATGGGCGCTGAGACAATCACTTTCAAACTCTGGCATCTGTGTAATGGAGTGTATGGGCGCTGACACAATCACTTTCAGACTCTGTGTGATGGAGTGTATGGGCGCTGAGACAATCACTTTCAGGGTCTGTGTGGTGGAGTGTATGGGTGCTGAGACAATCACTTTCAGACTCTGTGTGATGGAGTGTATGGGCGCTGAGACAATCACTTTCAGGGTCTGTGTGATGGAGTGTATGGGTGCTAAAACAGTCGCTTTCAGACTCTGGCATCTGTGTGATGGAGTGTATGGGCGCTGACACAATCACTTTCAGGCTCCGGGATCTGTGTGATGGAGTGTATGGGCGCTGAGACAATCACTTTCAGACTCGGTGTGATGGAGTGTATGGGCGCTGACACAATCACTTTCAGACTCTGTGTGATGGAGTGTATGGGCGCTGAGACAATCACTTTCAGGGTTTGTGATGGAGTGTATGGGCGCTGTCACAATCACTTTCAGACTCTGTGTGATGGAGTGTATGGGTGCTGAGACAATCACTTTCAGGGTCTGTGTGATGGAGTGTATGGGCGCTGACACAATCACTTTCAGACTCTGTGTGATGGAGTGTATGGGTGCTGAGACAATCACTTTCAGGGTCTGTGTGATGGAGTGTATGGGCGCTGAGACAATCACTTTCAGGGTCTGTGTGATGGAGTGTATGGTCGCTGACACAATCACTTTCAGGCTCCGTGGTCTGTGTGATGGAGCGTATAGGTGCTGAAACAGTCGCTTTCAGACTCTGGCATCTGTGTGATGGAGTGTATGGGCGCTGACACAATCACTTTCAGGCTCCGGGATCTGTGTGATGGAGTGTATGGGCGCTGACACAATCACTTTCAGGCTCCGGGATCTGTGTGATGGAGCGTATAGGTGCTGACACAATCACTTTCAGGCTCCAGGATCTGTGTGATGGAGCGTATAGGTGCTGACACAATCACTTTCAGGCTCCGGGATCTGTGTGATGAGGCGTATAGGTGCTGACACAATCACTTTCAGGCTCCGGGATCTGTGTGATGGCGCGTATAGGTGCTGAGACAATCACTTTCAGGCTCCGTGGTCTGTGTAATGGAGTGTATGGGCGCTGACACAATCACTTTCAGGCTCCGGGATCTGTGTGATGGAGCGTATAGGTGCTGACACAATCACTTTCAGGCTCCAGGATCTGCGTGATGGAGTGTATGGGCGCTGACACAATCACTTTCAGACTCTGGCATCTGTGTGATGGAGCGTATAGGTGCTGAGACAATCACTTTCAGGCTCCGTGGTATTGAGTGTACGCACTATGTAATATTACAAACCATAGCGATTATTTTGGGCCTTCTCAACAAAATCATTTGTAATATCATCTAGTGTGTACGCTCAATATCGTTAACAATGCATGCTTTCATGTTATCGCGCCCCCTCCCCGTCATCTGTACATGCAACTCAAATTGACTATATCATCAGTGACTGCTTGTTCATCACTGAACGCCCAGGAGTTCAAGCGAAAACCGATGACGATATCGTCCAAATACGATATCGCAAAGTATGTACTATGCCAGGCATCTAATAAAAGCACTGTATTTCTGTGTCTTACTTCTGCTTTACTTGATCTCTTTTAGACACCACTCGTACATTATACGAAAAGAAACTTTACGAGTTTGAAAGCAAAAGAACAACACTGCCATCTTCTGCAAGTAAGCAATATCAAACGTGGTTCATAACAGGCGACCCTTTATTATTTTGTAGAGAAAAGGTAAATCCATAGATAATATACGCTGTGTACACATGTGCATATTTTCATATCAACAAATGAGATCACTAGCATACATGAAAATGGCGTACCGCAGCAAATCTATTTACTCCTATTTACTCACTCCATGATGCATTCAATGTAAAGTGAAACACATAAAAACAAAACTCTACATTTCTGGTTAGAAATGTAAAAAGTTTTCTAATTCTATATAACTGATAACAAAAAAAAAAAGCAGAACAAGTTGAATAATAAAAATAGGAAATGAAATAAATCTCACAAGAAGGCAACAAAATATTATTCATATCAATCATAGATAAACAAACAAAAAACCCCCTAAAATTCAAATCTGTACATTTCACAGCATAACTTATTCATAATGAAAATGTCATAAACCAAAAATTTACAGAAGTACCTTGCACTCGGGATGCAGCTAAGGTGCCGGCAGTCAAATTACTGGAATCGTAACCGGCGGTCACAACACTGGCGCTGGAGTTCTGAATCAGTGGAGATGCCAATGCCAGAATCCTGACAGCTGGGATCCTGATCATAAGTAGCATTAGGCTGGGAAGTTTTAGTGTGGGGGGAGGGGGGTGGGTGGGTAAGGGTTAGGCTTTGTGGAAGGAGGGTTAGGTTTAGGTAGCGGTGTGGAAGAGTTTATGGTTAGGCACTACCAGGCAAAGTTAGGGCTAGGGATAGGATGCAGGTATGGAGAGTTATAGGGGTAAGGAGACACGATAAGTGGCTTCTCTATAGTGGGATGGAACTGTCAGTTTTTTGACATACTGATCCCGTCCAATGGTTTGGACATTTAACTGCTCTATGGAATTCCAGCCGATCCCTTTTTTTATTTTCCCATCATTCAGTTGTATTGAACCTAAAATATACTCCACACCGATTTAGGAAGTCTATCCATGACGAAAAATGCAGTAACCTGTTGTCATTTTATGTTTAGATTCTTCATATAAGAGCAGTGAACAATATAGTAGAAGACACCTTGATGATGATGATGATGGTAAGATATCCAATATTTAAGGTTTTTAGATAGAAGAAACAAATGGGAGAGGTACAACATGTCGTTAACAGTTCTATCACCATAGCAAAGATGAAGTAAAACACATTGTTCATAGGGGAATCAAGGGTCAACCATAACCCTTTCATGTATAGAGGCTGCTACAGAGGACAGCTGGTAATCTATTATCTCCTAAAGATACTATTTTCTTGGTATCTCTAGTTCATGGTGTCCACAGGGAAGACAGAAGGGAAATTAACGTTTATGGCATAATACAGTATATGTTTTGATCAAATATTCAATCTACTTATTTCACAGTTAATGTAAAAATCATATGTCCACTTGTCCATCCCTGTGCATTGTTGCGCCAGTATTGTCTTGTGCACCCCATTGTGCATTGTTGCACCCAGGGATTGCCATTCCGTATTTTGGCACCCCTAGGGGGTATCCCAGCCAGCCCCACTATTGGTAGTTAGCCTCTTGCGCTTGGATCGCTTCCGTGAACACGTTGTCTCTCTTAAGGCCTGGCGGCATCGGGGTTGGAGCCGGCATAACCAGCTCATTCGACTGCGGCTGTTAGAGGTGAAGGTTAGCATTGCACGTGTTCAAGGACCACGGTTTGTGGCAACAGAGTTAGGGGGCAGGTTGGCGGTGCTCCTTCAGGCCCTCACAGTTTCTGGAGGAATATATACATACATAGGCATAAACATTTGTTGATTTCAGTGTAGAGGTTTTTGTTTCTTGATCGCAGCTGTTACATTGACACACCCTTGCCCTTGAGCTTTATTCCCCAATATTCATAGTCTCATTCATTAAATAGATCACAAAACCTGTTTTACTGGTAGTCTGTATTCAAAATCTTTTTGAAACACCAACAAAATTCCTCCGCACAGGGACGTTTTCCAAGAGCCTCTTCAAAACTTTTGAAATGTGTACATGTCTGTAGGAAACTGAAGAGGAGCGCAGCAGGTATAATCGTGTAGATTTTGTTTGTGGCTAAATTTAAGCCATGTTTGTTTTACTATACAGAATCCCATCTATACCTGGGAAAGAAAGCAAGGATTATTTAGAAGTCCAGTCATAAGAATAATAATATTAAGAACACAAATAATAACATAGTGGTCAATGTAATATTGCACGCATTTTGGCCGCAATTGTACTCACATTGCATACATGGAGCAATGGGGATATTTCCCTGTGCAAATACTCTACCCGCATCCTGCTGCAATACCCATCAGTGTTATCAACAGTCCTATCAGTAGTTCCATGAATGTACCCTTGACCAGTTTTCAGTGAACTTATCATACATGCAAACACCCCAAAGCCATCCAATTTCGTGGAAATTTAAAGTGCACACTCGTAACAGTCCTGTGTCACTGGAGAAGGAGAGTATGTCAGGGCTGGGTTGAGTCGTGTGTTGGAAGAGGGGGTAGCTTTAGACACTATTGAGTAGGTCAGGGTTAGACAGGTGGTGGTTAGGGATAGGCTGTGGGTTGGGATGGTTAGTGTTAGTCTACAGGGGAGGAGGCTTAGGGGGACACAAGGAAGAAGGTAAGTATACCTTCAGGACCGCTGCTGGGATTTTGTGTATCGGGATGCCGCTGTCTTCTGACTGCCAGCATCCCGTCTGACAGCCATCTATATGTATTCCTACCAGAAGACAAAGAAGCTTGCCATGAAACTCTTTCAAATGAGTCACTTTAGCCGAAGGTTTCAGACTAATAGAAACAGTAGACTATCCTCCAAAGCAGCACAAATCACTAACCAGAAATTCCCAACTCATACATGTGCCCTTTGGATTTTCCCAGCATATGGAATGATCTGATGAAGGCAGTGTGTTTCCTCATCTTTAGTACTTCCAACAATGCACATAAATGGAATAAAACCACAATAAGTGTGACACTGATGTTCTGCCCCCAAACATGTCTGCGTATTATGGAAATGTGGATAAGTCCCTCCCAGGTATCAGAACTGCCACCATCCATTATGTGGCACCTCAGGTCTGACCGAAAACTCACACTGTGTATAGGTGACTTATATTCACCATTGATATGCACATAAAGGTTTCTTTAGGGCTTCCATTTTTTATTGACTCTTAGGGGTACATTTACTAATACCCCATTCTCACTGCCGCAAAAGCCCGGGTATTTGCCAGGGCGAGCAGTAATTTCCCGTGTCGCATCTCTGTGTGAAAGGGTCTTTGTGAGAATTCCACACGGGTTTTTTTCAGAGTTTTTCTGGGTAATACACGGGAGTATGGCAGTGTGAACAGGTTAGACCCGGGTTTTTCTCACAAAATGCAAAAAAGCAAGTTCATTGCATTGCTCAAAGCTGCTTTTTAAACATCCAATCAAAGCTGCTCTTAGATGCCACACATTTGATGGCAGGCATACCAGGGGAATTTCCCGGGTCTAAGATGCAGTATGAATGGGGTCTGTAGAGCTGAGATGCTCTGTGCCCCGCCAAAAAACACGGGATTTTGCAGGGGCGGCAATGAGAACGCAGCATCAGATGGGAGTTCTATTTAAGATGGAATGTTGCCCATAGCAACCAATCAGAATCTACTTCCTATTTAACATCTTCTAGAAGATAATAGATATAATCTGACTGATTGCAACATCTCATCTTAGTAAATGTACCCCTTACAGAGCATTCTGATATGTATGTTTTTTCTTCATCTCGCTAACCAGCTCTTCTGCTGATAGAGGACAACTAATTTAATCCATTGTCTTTTTTTCATCCCCTCTAGATTCTTCCTATACGACCAAAGAACAGTATAGTAGAAGAAACTATGATGATGACAATGGTAGGAGATGTTTTACACATTTTCAATAAGTTTTCAAAAATATAAATAAAAATGGGGAGTTTATGCTCAGTATAGGGCAGATGTATTAAGACTTGGTAAGTGGTAGTGTGGGGAGAGATAAAGTATCTGCCATCTAGCTCCAAAATGTCATTCTTCAACCACAGCCTATAACATGGCATGTCAGCTCCCGACCCCTGTTCGGCCATCTCCGTGCCAGATAAAAGTCAGCTCAGACTGGCTGTTCTCTGCGAGCCTGTAACAAATCATTTGATGTCTGACGACCATCGAAGGATTTTTCACACTTACGGCTGCATGTGAATGGATGTGTCAGCGATATGCATGCTGGTGCAGGGGGTGAGCAGCGGTTAAGCCCTCAGTAAGCAGTGATTTTTCGTGTGAATTAGGCCCATAGTGTGTATAGAATATAAGTTCTGTATAATATAAATAATATCATTAACGACTATCGTATAGTGTGCAAGTACCTTAACGCTTAGTACATCTCACCCTACATGTTAAAAAAAAAAAATAACAGTAAAGCTTTGAAAAGATGTTGTTGGTTTTTTTTGGTTGCTGTTGAGAAAATCACCTAGCAATCCACAAACCGTCATCATGCTGGGTAACTATGTAATGATTGGATACCGTAACTAAATTATATCATCGTCCCATCTTTTGTTTCAGTGCATATGTTTGCATGGGGCTTATTCCATGACATATTTGCATTTTATAGTTCTCATAACATGTCCGAACACTATAGGGACTATCATTTCATACCAAATATAAGACCACACTGCTGTAGGCTACGTCTGCGTGGCTCCAGATTTTCTGTGCAATACTTCAAGTAGTAGAGTGACAGCCTACTGACGTGGGTATTATGGGGCCTGTGTAATTATGGCCCACATGCACAAGGGACTACAAGGAGCCTCAATATGATCCATGGACTCATTTCCCTACTTAATTATTCTGCTTAAGCCTTAATGTTATTCTACAGATTGTACACTTAGGCTTGTCCTATATCAAGTTTTCTGCCACTTCTCCAGATCTGTCTTTCTGTGGGTGGTGACAATGCGAATGCATATAACCACCCTGCCGAGTGGGCGTATATAAATAGCTCCATGCATACAGGTTAGGGAAGCCTACTTTAAACAGCAGATTTTACCTGTGATAGTTGCCGTGGCCAGCGTAAAATTGGTTAGCTGCACGCGGGTCAGTTTGCACACAAATACTGTAAATACTCCGATCAGTAAATCAAGCTGCTACAGCTGCAGCCACTTTGGGGAAAATTTACTTATACCATGTTCTCATGGGAAACGGTCATCTGTCAGACCAGACTTAGGTCGACAGTCATTAGGTCGACCCGGAAGGTCGACTGTCGACATGGGCCAAGGTCGACATGGGCCAAGGTCGACAGTCATTAGGTTGACATGAGTTTTTCACTGTTTTTTGAGCCGACATGTGCCGGCAGGCGGTATTTCATGCCCTACCATCCACTAGGGCGTGGTGGGAGAATAAAATAGTGTGCCCGAAGCATTGCGAGCGGCTGCGGTTCGACTCCAACTGTGCCCATGTCGACTGTGTCAACATTCGGGTCAAAAAACAGTGAAAAACTCATGTCGACCTTGGCCCATGTCGACCTTAAGTCATGTCGACCTTGAGCCATGTCTGTTCTGACAGATGTACCGCTTCTGTTCTCATTGCCGCCCCTGCAAAATCCCGGGTTTTTCTTGCCGGATTTTTTTGGGGGGCACAGAGCTTCTCAGCTCAAAAGACCCCCTTCACACTGCACCTCATACCCGGGAATTTCCTGTGTCTGCCCCTTTCACACTGCTTTCCATGGTCTGCCTTCCAACAAGTGTGTGGAATGTTATAGCAGCTTTGATTGGCTGTTGGGAAATTTGTACTAATTACTGTGATTGGCTGTTTTAAAACAGCTTTTATTGGCTGCCTAAAGATTATGTCATTTTAAATAGGGCTTTTTTCACCAGCACACTGCATAGATTTTATCATGGCTATTACAACATTTATTGTTCGAATATTTTATTGAAGATTGGTAAACAAAACATTAACAAGTACATCGTACATTGGTTACAGATTTAGCAAGGGACCAAATGATTAATAGGAGGTAATATAACAGAGCTGATGTCGAACAAGGTCCTTGGTGTAGATGTACTGTAGTAAACAGAGGGAGGGGGGAGGGTAGAAGAAGATCGAGTGTGGTAGGGGTGTGGAAGAGGAGTGCGGAAACCTAGCTGAGCATTAAGCAGACAGGTGTTTGGAAATGTTGGGGGGAAGCGGGGGGGGGGAAGGAGTGGGGGGAGGGAGAGAAAGAGTGTGTAGGGGGGACGTGAGGGGGAGGTGGAAGAAGAAAGCGAGGATTGAAGGTGGGGAGGGGTGGGTGTAGAGTGGGATTATGAGATGCAAGAAACCCTAAGGGGGTGTAATATTCAGGGGGGGTTGGTACGGGTGTAGTAGAGCTTAAGCAAGTCCCGGAATGGGGATATTTCTTGTGGAGTACCAGGGTTCCCATGTTTTGTGGAACTTCTCCACTGTGTTATTTTGGAGGCTGGTTATGTACTCCATTTTGGCGACAAACCAGATTCGGTTAAGTAGTTCTTGGTGTGTTGGGGGAGTAGGGTTTTTCCAAGCCTTAGCGATCTGTAGCTTGGCAGCGCAGGTGATGTGTAGAATCAGTTTGTTAGCGGAAGTAAGTAACTGGTCGACTGGGGCACACAAGAGCATTGTGGTAGGAGATAATGGGGGGCAGGCTGGTATAGTTGAGTTTATGACAGATTGGACCATGGTCCAGTAGGGCCTAATACGTGGGCAGGTCCACCAAATGTGGAAAAATGTTCCTTCGCAGCCGCATTGTCGCCAGCATGAGTTGGTGGCAGACGGGTATATGGCATGAAGGCGTGTTGGGACCAGGTACCACCGGGTGTAAACTTTATATGAGGTTTCCCTAATAGCTACGCTGATAGAGCACTTAGAGTTGGCTAGTCGGATTTCTTTCCAAGAGTCTTCTCCTAGAGAAGTCTCCAGGTCTGCTTCCCAAGCTGTTTCGTGGGCTTCTAGGGAGGGGTTATCCGGTGTGAGGACAAAGTGATACAGGTGTGAAATGATGCCTATCCATAGGTCTGTGGGCACACAGACTTTCTATGGGTGTGAGGTTTCTGAGAGAGCCCGTCCTAGAGAGTGAAGACGAGATGAAGCTCCGGATTTGGAGGAACTGATAGAAGAGGGAGTGAGGGAGGTGGTGTTTTTCCTGAAGATCGGCGAAGGAGAGCAAAGCGTTCTTGTCGTGAATATGCCTAAAGCGTGTTATTCCTGCTGAGGACCATGTGGAGGCCATGTGTAGGGATTGGCCGGGGGGGAATGATGGGTGTTGCCAGAGAGGTGTCTGGGGGGAGGGGTATGTGGGGAGTGAGAGCTTGGTGGCAAGTGAGTCCCAAACAGAGAGAGTGAGGGAAATTGTGGGTATTGCTAGGGCTGTAGTGGGTCTCTGTTGGCGCGGGATCCAGGGTAGATAGGAAACAGAAAGCACCTTTGCGAGATCAGATTCCAGGTCGACCCATCTCTTTACATCTCGGGGGGAGTGCCAAGCGGCTATTACAACATTTAATAAAATATTAATAAAATTTTAATCATATGTACATTAAAGTGATTTTCACTATATACGTACTTGTATAGCATATAATGTATACGTACTTGCGTATAATGTATAATGCGTATATTGTATATATATAATAATTGCGTATAATGCGTATATTGTATATATATAATAATTGCGTATAATGTATAATGCGTATATTGTATATATATAATAATTGCGTATAATGTATACGTACTTGCGTAACATATAATGAATGTCACATATCGCATGATTACATCCCCCAATGAGCTTGTTCTTTGGCATCATTTGTGAAAAACACGGGTCTGTGCTGTACACCCGTGTATTACCCTGGAAAAACCCTGCAAAAAAAACGTGTCTAATTCCCGGGGCATAACACCCGGGAATTTCACAAAGACCCTTTCACACTGAGACAGGACATGGGAATTTTCAGCTTGCCCTGGGAAATACCCGGGTTTTTTCAGTGAGAATGAGGTATAAGATGTGTATTCTACTTCACATGTGATGTTGCTATGGGCAACCAATCAGCATCTACTTCTTATTTAATTAGCACCCTCTCGAAGAGAGAATACAGGATCTGATTGGTTGCCCATAGCAGCATCACATGTGAAGTAGAATACACATCTTAGTGAATTTCCCCCTTTGCCTGACACTCGGCCTCTTATTATTGTCATGTTTCTGGGACATAAGAAAGTGTGGAAGTCGCATTTTTAAAGAGACTCGGATCATTTCCTCATTTCTTTACGGAGTAAAAGGAAGTTTGTTTATGGCCGATAAGATGGGTGTGGGATACTTTGCGGTAATGTATGCTGACACTGTATAATCAGGAAATAATTCCACTTTATTTTTTGTATAACTTTTAGTAAGGAAATAGAAACATCCAGCACAGTGACAGCAATAAGCAGGGTATAGTTACTGTTTAATACTTCAGTACTCCCTAATGTATAGCTATGTGAATGACTGAATTGCTTGGTTAACCAGTATTTGCGACTTTGTTATACTGTCCAAAAATTCGGCAACCGTTTGCCTTTGGCATATGGATAATGTTCATTTGGCATATGGATAATCAGGCCCTTTCTCTCACAGAGTGCAACTAAGCTGATCATCCACTCATTGGTCATCTCACGGCTCGACTACTGCAATGTTCTCCTCACCGGCCTCGCTCAATCCCAACTGGCTCCTCTCCAATCTGTCCTCAATGCTGCAGCCAGGCTTATCTTCCTCTCCCGCCGCTCTAATTCTGCCACTCCCCTTCAACAAAATCTGCACTGGCTTCCATTCCCCTACAGAATCCTCTTCACCTCACACTCACATACAGGGCCATCTCTAATTCCATTGCTCCATATAGCTCTAACCTCATCTCCATTCATACACCCTCCCACCCTCTACGGTCAGCTGACGACTGTCGTCTCTCCTCCACCCTGATCACTGCTTCCCATGCTAGAGTACAGGACTTTGCCCGTGCTGCACCCCTTCAGTGGAACGCACTCCCTCGCTCCATTAGTCTCTCCCCGACCTTGTAAAGCTTCAAACGGGCACTGAAAACTCACCTATTCATCAAAGCGTACCCTTCCACTGCATAAACCAGCTGGTTCTCCGACCCCTTGCCTGTTTACATCCTGCTATCTAACCACCACCCCCTCGCTTGCACCTCTTGTAATCTGTCTGTCTCCCCTTCCAACTAGATTGTAAGCTCCTCCGAGTAGGGCCCTCTTCTCTTCACATGTCACTCACAGCTCTTCTATACTCCAACACTCAGTGACCATCTTTGTCCGCATACTCATCTCCATCATTGGCTTCTAGACTCTAGTTGTATGTTGATTGAGTCCTCACTACTTATATCCAAGCTGTAATGTGTATTGAACTGTCCGCTCTTTATTTGTACTGTATTTTTGTTATTTATTCAATGTTATGCCAAGTTTTGTCTCCCTGTATTGTTCCTTTGTACGGCGCTGCGAAACACTTGTGGCGCCTTATAAATAAAATTATAATAATAATAATAATGTTCTGTTGTACTTCCACTGTGTACATGGTGTGACTGCTCATACATATACAGAACACGGCAGATTTAGATGATGTATTTGTAAAAAAAATATGACCCATTTGCTTCACTTAGTAACCGCTCTTTTGTCCTCCTTAAATAGGTGACAATGAAACATATGAAGAGGAGATTTACACCAGAACTTCCCGTTACCCAGAAGTTTATCAGAGGGTAAGAGCAGATGCAATGCTATACCTATAGTAGCTCATAGTGGAAACGCTCACGTAAGGGCATTCTCCACAATATACCACCCATGCTGACCGATCGTGTTTTGTGACTGTTAGGTTTGTGGATCACCTGCGGGTGCTGGTGGACTGTAATAATTGTAATGCTTGATGCCCACCTCTGCTAGACCCTGGGATAAAATCAATCATTCTGTGCTGAGAGATGGCTGTCTTGGGTATGGTAGTTTCTCCAACATCGGTATCCCGACTGTCAGAAGCCCGTTAGGTGGGCAAAAGTATGCAAGCACCTTACTGGCTCAGTGGCTCGCCACCTATACTATTCTCCCTCTATGGGGGTCATGGACCCCCACAAGGGAAAATAGCCTGTGCAAGTCAAGATTCCAACTGTCGGGCTCCTGTGTCACAATCCCGACTGCTGCTGAGTCATCTGGCACCAGCTCTGTTTTGCATCTACAATATGCTGGGCCACCGACTGTCCACTGTCCTGACTGTAAAGCAGCTCTTATTGCAGATCTATGCACAGTCATTCTATCATTAACTGTCCTTTAGCTTTTACCTCTATCAGATAATCCGCATGGATATTTAATTGGGTACACCACATATTTGGATTTGCATGACAAATGGTGTCTAATACTATAAGGGGGGTATTCAATATGCGATTCCAACTGTCGGAATCCCGGACGTTTTTCATCTCATCCAACAGTACATCGACAGCCGCTATTCAAAGTGTCGGGAAGTCCTCAAATTATCGGAAAACGGACGTTTATGACAAAACAGATCAGACTTTAAAAAAGTCGGATCTGCCAGCCTTCAATGCTGTTGGTAATGGCAGCATTGAATAGGTAAGTGCCAATATTTCCCTTGTTGGTAAATATCGACACATATTGAATCCCCCTAAGACATCCCAGAATGAGGGTGATGAAACATAGGGCCTTATTCTAGTTCACTCTTTCTGACAAAATCCTTCTTAGATGGACAAAACCATGTGCACTGCCGGGGGCAGATTTAAAATGTGCAGAAAGAGTTAAATTTGGGTGAGTTATTTTGTTTCTATGCAGGGTAAATACTAACTGCTTTATTTTTACACTGCAATATAGATCTCACTTTGAAGTAAAACCCCACCCAAATCTAATTCTCTCTACACAAGTAACATCTTCCCCACCTGCAGTGCACATGGTTTTGTCCATCTAAGAAGGATTTTGTCAGAAAGAGTGAACTAGAATAAGGCCCATAGTTCCAGTAATGAGAAAGCGGCGTGCAGTACATCCATTTCTGCTAAGCAAAAAAATGGCCCTTATTCAGATCTAATCGCAGTACAAATTTGTTCTCAAAATGGGCAAAAACCATGTGCACTGCAATTGGGGCAGATATAACATGTAACATGTATAGAGAGTTAAATTTAGGTGGGGTGTGTTGAAACTGAAATCTAAATTGCAGTGTAAAAATAATGCAGCCAGTATTTACCCTGCACAGAAACAAAATAACTCTCACAAATCTAACTCTCTCTGCACATGTTACATCTGCCCCACCTGCAGAGCACATGGCTCCCGCGGCACCTCATCGTACAGTACAAAAAGTATGTGCTGCACATACTTTTTGTACTAGCTTTTTCTAGCATAGCATCGCATAGCATGCACATCGTATGCACAAGGCATACGATGCTATGTGGGCTAATTAAGCCCACAACGCACGCCGGGATCGGTGCGTGTGTGGGCTCCATAAGCCAGATAATCACGAATATTCCAACCTCTGGTGTAACAAGTTTGGTTGCACAAAGCTTATGTTCCTTATGTGTTTGGTCTGAGGCCCAGTATTTTTAGATGTTATTAATTACATTATTATTTTAGGGGGGGAAAAAAAGTTTTTCCGGTACTTGTTTTCTAGCACGGCGCCCACGACATTCAGTCGTATGGCATCGCATCGCATGCCATATACCAGCATGCGATGCGATGCGATTTTAAATTGTATAAGCACCCTAATGGGTTTTTTCAATGTTAAATGGCCACCCTATACGATTTTTAATTGTATAAGTACCATAATGGGTGCTTACAATGTTAAATGCACACCCAGGCCACCCCCCACTATCAACGCTAACCCGAAGCGTGGCGAGCGCAGTGGTACGCGTCCTCTGACATTTTCATACCCCCACTATCCACATCGGCGTGGAGTTGATTTTATATAGTGTGGCGAGCGAGCCGACGCGTATTACTTTACATGTATTCCGCGTCCCCTTGCGGGGCTCGCCACGCTTCGGGCTCAGTGGCTTACTGCGCTCGCCCACTATCTAAAGTCATCTCCACGCCAACATGGATGGTGGGGGTATGAAAAGGTCGGAGGACGCGTACCGCTGCGCTCGCCACGCTTCGTGTTGGCGTTGATAGTACGGGTGGCGTGGGGGTGCTTTTAACATTGTAAGCACCCATTACGGTGCTTATACAATTAATAATCTTATAGGGGGTCCATTTAACATTGAAAACACCCATTAGGGTGCTTATACAATTTTAAATCGTATACCATTGTATATGGTTTACAATGCGATGGTATACAATTTAAAATTGTATAACATCGGCTGCCGTCGCGTAACATCGCATACCATTGTATGGCTTATGGTATGCGATGGGTGCCGTGCTAGGAAACAAGTACTGTTTTTTCATACAACGGTTTAATTCCAAAGGGAGAGAGTTTCTTAGATGTGGATTTCACAGTTTTGCACAATGCTCCTTTAACCCCTTCAGTGGGGTGATTTTTTTTTTTTTTTTTTAGGGAGCGCTCCCTAAAAAAAAACCACCACTACAACCCCTCGGTCTGGGCAGCGCCGCTGAACTGTCCATCAGCCGCTGCCTGGCCCTGCCCCTGGCAACTTGGCTGTTTGCGGTGTGACATTACAAGTTCACAACGCTCACAGCCGGGGAGGAAGGCAGGACTGGGCAGCTGCCAAAGCTGAGTGTGGCGCTCAGCAGCACTGTCCGGCAAGAGGGAGCGCAGGCAGTGGTACTCCCAATAATTTTCCGGGTTTGCCAGTCTGCGCACTGGAGCAAACTCCGGAACATTCTCAGGAGTGCCACTGAAGGGGTTAAAGACCTTTCCACCTCCCCACACAGCCAGGCGCACTTGTACACTGCAGAGGAGCGACCCACTAGCTTTAGTGGGCATAAATCATCCATTGTTGAGTAAAACAAAGGTGTCTGTGTACTGTCTGTATACTGCAGCTGACAATTGGGTGCTGTATTATTGCAGTCTGTAGTTGATCTTTTTACCTGAGCTGAGATCAGCAAGATGTAGGTTCTCGCACAAACCAAAATTGTACATTGCAAATAACATGCATCCATCAGGGTAAATGTGTGTATGCGTAAGTTTTACTGAACATGTAACGGTACTCTTTACCTAGAACGGCACCCGCGATTGGCATCGCGGGCGTCGGGGGTAAAAAATCGCGGGCATCGCATGCACATAAAAAACGGGTGCGACGCGATGCCCGCGATTTTCCCATAGGGATCAATGTTAAAAGTTAGATTGGACGCGATTTTAGTGTTAAATGCCTCAATGCCCGCGATTTTTACATAGGAAACAATGTTAAATGGGCCACAGAGCCCTAATAGTCCCCCTGAAGTCTTAAATGGCCCCCCCAATTTTTAACGCCACCCCACGATCAACGTGAACCCGAAGCGTGGCGAGCGCAGCGAGCCCGCGAGGGGCGGCGGTACGCGTCCTCCGACCTTTTCATACCCCCACTATCCACGTCGGCGTAGAGTTGAGAATAGAATAGTGTGGCGAGCGCAGCGAGCCACCGAGCCCGAAGCGTGGCGAGCGCACGCGGATACCTGTGAAGCCCGCGAAGGGACGCGTTTACCTGTGAAGGTATCCGCGTCCCCTCGCCACGCTTCGGGCTCGCTGCGCTCGCCACACTATTCTATTCTCAACTCCACGCCGACGTGGATAGTGGGGGTATGAAAAGGTCGGAGGACGCGTACCGCCACCCCTCGCGGGCTCGCTGCGCTCGCCACGCTTTGGGTTCACGTTGATCGTGGGGTGGCGTTAAAAATTGTGGGGGCCATTTAAGACTTCAGGGGGACTATTAGGGCTCTGTGGCCCATTTAACATTGTTTCCTATGTAAAAATCGCAGGCATTGAGGCATTGAACACTAAAATCGCGTCCAATCTCACTTTTAACATTGATCCCTATGGGAAATCGCGGGCATCGAATCGCACCCGTTTTTTAGTGCATTCGATGGTCGCGATGGGCGCCGTTCTAGGTAAAGAGTACCCATGTAACAGCAATTAAAATGGTCAAATGAAATCTTTAACCCCTTCCTGACAGAGCCAGTTTTTGCGTTCCTGACAGAGCCCTTTTTTTCAAATCTGACATGTCTCACTTAAGTGGGGATAACTTTTTTTTGCTTTTACTTATCCCAGTGATTTTGAGATTGTTTTTTCGTGACACATTGTACTTCAAGTTAGTGGTAAATTTGGGTCGATGCAGTTTGTGTTTTTTTGTGAAAAATACCAAAATGTCGTAAAAAAATGGAAAATTTAGCAATTTGCAAAATGTTAAATTTTCTGCTTGTGAGACAAATAATCATACCACTCAAAATAGTTAATAACTAACAAAGACCATATGTCTACTTTATGTTGACATCATTATTTCAACTTCCTTTTCATTTTTTGGGACACTAGGAGGCTTACAATATGAATAGCAAATTCTCAAATTTTCAAGAAAATTTCAAACACTGATTTTTTTAGGGACCAGTTCAGTTCTGATGTGACTTTGAGGGACTTGTATGTGAGACACCCCCATAAATTATGCCATTTCAAAAACTGCACCCCTCACAGTATTCAAAACAGCATTTTGGAAGTTTGTTAACCCTTTAGGTGTTTCACAGGAATTAAAACAAAGTGTAGGTGAAATTTCAAAATTTCTTTTTTTTTTGCAGATTTGCAATTTTAATACATTTTTCTAAGGAACACAGTACATTTTACTAGAGAAATGTGACTGAAAATTGATTCCCCCAATTCTTTTGTTTTCATAAATATCCTATATGTGGCCCTAGTGTGCACGGTGACCAAACCACAGGCTTCATAATAGAAGGAGCACCTACTTGATTTTGGAGCCTCCTTTTTATGAGATTATTTTTTAGGCACCATGTAGGTTTCTAGGCACCATAAGATGCTAAAAGTTAGGAACCCCCCCACAAGTGACCCCATTTTGCAAACTACACCCCTCAGGGAATTCATCTAGGGGTATAGTGTACATTTCAAACCCCCAGGGGTTTCACCAATTTTGATACAAGTGGGCAGTGAAAATGAAAAATTACATTTTTTTACACAAAAATGCAGTTCTGGCTCCAAATTTGTCATTTTCAGAAGGTATGAAGGAGACAAAGCACCCCAAAATCTGTGCCCCAATTTCTCCCGAGTACGGCAATGCCTCACATGTGACCAAAAAATACCAGTTGGGTGCATGGCAGGACTCAGAAGGGAAGGAGTGATTTTTGGATTTTGCAGCACAGATTCTGGTGGAATGAATGGTGGGTGCTATGTTGCACCAATACAGTGGAACCCCCCCACAAGTCACCCCATTTTGCAAAGTACACCCCTCAGGGAATTCATCTAGGGGTATAGTGTACATTTCAAACCCCCAGGGGTTTCACCAATTTTGATACAAGTGGGCAGTGAAAATGAAAAATTACATTTTTTTACACAAAAATGCAGTTCTGGCTCAAAATTTTTCATTTTCAGAAGGTATGAAGGAGAAAAAGCACCCCAAAATATGTGCCCCAATTTCTCCCGAGTACGGCAATGCCTCACATGTGACCAAAAAATACCAGTTGGGTGCATGGCAGGACTCAGAACGGAAGGAGTGATTTTTGGGCTCAGATTCTGGTGGAATTTTGGTGGGTGCTATGTCGCATTAGCAAGACCCCCCAAGCACCAATACAGTGGAACCCCCCCACAAGTGACCCCATTTTGCAAACTACACCCCTCAGGGAATTCATCTAGGGGTATAGTGTACATTTCAAACCCCCAGGGGTTTCACCAATTTTGATACAAGTGGGCAGTGAAAATGAAAAATTACATTTTTTACACAAAAATGCAGTTCTGGCTCAAAATTTTTCATTTTCAGAAGGTATGAAGGAGAAAAAGCACCCCAAAATCTGTGCCCCAATTTCTCCCGAGTACGGCAATGCCTCACATGTGACCAAAAAATACCAGTTGGGTGCATGGCAGGACTCAGAAGGGAAGGAGTGATTTTTGGATTTTGCAGCTCAGATTCTGGTGGAATTTTGGTGGGTGCTATGTCGCATTAGCAAGACCCCCAAAGCACCAATACAGTGGAACCCCCCCACAAGTGACCCCATTTTGCAAACTACACCCCTCAGGGAATTCATCTAGGGGTATAGTGTACATTTCAAACCCACAGGGGTTTCACCAATTTTGATACAAGTGGGCAGTGAAAATGAAAAATTACATTTTTTTACACAAAAATGCAGTTCTGGCTCCAAATTTGTCATTTTCAGAAGGTATGAAGGAAAAAAAGCACCCCAAAATCTGTGCCCCAATTTCTCCCGAGTACGGCAATGCCTCACATGTGACCAAAAAATACCAGTTGGGTGCATGGCAGGACTCAGAAGGGAAGGAGTGATTTTTGGATTTTGCAGCACAGATTCTGGTGGAATGAATGGTGGGTGCTATGTTGCACCAATACAGTGGAACCCCCCAACAAGTCACCCCATTTTGCAAAGTACACCCCTCAGGGAATTCATCTAGGGGTATAGTGTACATTTCAAACCCCCAGGGGTTTCACCAATTTTGATACAAGTGGGCAGTGAAAATGAAAAATTACATTTTTTTACACAAAAATGCAGTTCTGGCTCAAAATTTTTCATTTTCAGAAGGTATGAAGGAGAAAAAGCACCCCAAAATATGTGCCCCAATTTCTCCCGAGTACGGCAATGCCTCACATGTGACCAAAAAATACCAGTTGGGTGCATGGCAGGACTCAGAACGGAAGGAGTGATTTTTGGATTTTGCGGCTCAGATTCTGGTGGAATTTTGGTGGGTGCTATGTCGCATTAGCAAGACCCCCCAAGCACCAATACAGTGGAACCCCCCCACAAGTGACCCCATTTTGCAAACTACACCCCTCAGGGAATTCATCTAGGGGTATAGTGTACATTTCAAACCCCCAGGGGTTTCACCAATTTTGATACAAGTGGGCAGTGAAAATGAAAAATTACATTTTTTACACAAAAATGCAGTTCTGGCTCAAAATTTTTCATTTTCAGAAGGTATGAAGGAGAAAAAGCACCCCAAAATCTGTGCCCCAATTTCTCCCGAGTACGGCAATGCCTCACATGTGACCAAAAAATACCAGTTGGGTGCATGGCAGGACTCAGAAGGGAAGGAGTGATTTTTGGATTTTGCAGCTCAGATTCTGGTGGAATTTTGGTGGGTGCTATGTCGCATTAGCAAGACCCCCAAAGCACCAATACAGTGGAACCCCCCCACAAGTGACCCCATTTTGCAAACTACACCCCTCAGGGAATTCATCTAGGGGTATAGTGTACATTTCAAACCCACAGGGGTTTCACCAATTTTGATACAAGTGGGCAGTGAAAATGAAAAATTACATTTTTTACACAAAAATGCAGTTCTGGCTCAAAATTTTTCATTTTCAGAAGGTATGAAGGAGAAAAAGCACCCCAAAATCTGTGCCCCAATTTCTCCCGAGTACGGCAATGCCTCACATGTGACCAAAAAATACCAGTTGGGTGCATGGCAGGACTCAGAAGGGAAGGAGTGATTTTTGGATTTTGCGGCTCAGATTATGGTGGAATGAATGGTGGGTGGTATGTGGCATTAGCAAGACCCCCGAAGCACGGTGAAATTATGAACCTAATAATCCATAGATGTGTGGTATATTTTAAAACACTCCTTTATACATAGGCCGGGTTTGTCGGGGCAAGTGTCACACTGGAAAATAGTTTGCTTTCTTATTCCCTTTTTATAGCAAACTTTGCACCTTTTTTGTGTCCTGCCCTTTTTTCCAGTGGAGGGGATTTCATCAGGAAAATGCTGCCCTGGTACAATACGGGGGCCAGTACTAGAAGTACTGGGGCCCTCAGCCTGCTGGTTCCCAAATATTAGGCCCTTTATGACTTCCTCTTGAAAGTGCATAAATGTCCCCCTCTGGCCGGTAGAACGGAATAGCACGTAAGCGTTATACAGTGCCATCTGGATGATATACACGGCCAGCTTCTTGTACCAGATTTTTGTTTTCCGCAGGGCACTGTACGGCTTCAGTACCTGATCTGAAAGATCCACTCCGCCCATGTACCTATTGTAATCCAGGATACAATTAGGTTTTGAGGTGTGGGTACTGGTACCTCGTACAGGGACGGAGGTGGTACTGTCTCCGTGAATTGTTGTCAGTATAAGGACATCCCTCTTGTCCTTATATTTGACCAACAACATATTTTCGGTGCATATTCCCCTGCTTTCACCCCTTCTCATTACTTGGGCAATGTGCGTTTTTGGGAGGCCTCTTTGGTTCTTGCGCACAGTACCGCAAGCTGCTGTACCTCTTGAACCAAGGGCCTTAAACAGGGGGATGCTGGTGTAAAAGTTATCCACATAGAGGTGATAACCTTTATCCAGGAAGGGGTGCACTAAATCCCAGACAATTTTTCCACTAACACCTACGAGGGAGGGGGGGCATTCTGGCGGTTCAATTCTTGAATCCTTCCCTTCATATACCCTAAACCTGTGGGTGTACCCTGAGGTGCTTTCACACAACTTATACATTTTTATGCCATACCTTGCCCTCTTACTGGGAAGGTACTGGCGGAATTTAACCCTTCCTTTAAAATGTATAAGGGACTCGTCTATGCAAATGAATTTATCTGGGATGTACATGTCTTCAAATTTGGCACTGAAATGATCAATGACCGGCCTGACTTTGAATAGCCGGTCAAAGGTGGGATCATCTCTGGGTGGGCACTGTGCATTATCGTTGTAATGCAAAAATTTAAGGATCGTCTCAAATCGAGCCCGGGGCATGGCCATACGGTAAAATGG
The DNA here is from genome assembly GCF_055691185.1 of Crinia signifera. Classification (NCBI taxonomy): domain Eukaryota; kingdom Metazoa; phylum Chordata; class Amphibia; order Anura; family Myobatrachidae; genus Crinia; species Crinia signifera. The sequence goes on along the minus strand of NC_139225.1, from coordinate 38,830,648 downwards.
GGTGCTGTACAGAACATCTGTACTCCAATATTGCCTAATTTCTGGCTTTTTTACTATGCCCATATGAAACACCAGACCCCAAAACGTCATCATCTCTACTGCATCTACAGGGGTCCACCTAGCAAATGATGACGTGGGGTTTTGAGCAATAAACTGCTGGGCATATAAATTAGTTTGGTCCACCATTAAATTTATAAAATCATCAGAGAAAAATAATTTGAAAAAGTCAATTTCTCTGAGACCTGTGGAATCAAATTGGATTCCTGGCATGGCCAAAAACTCAGGAACCTGGGGCTCAAAATTGTCTGGTGGTGGGGTCCATACGAGATCAATTATTGGGGGGGGGGTCTCAGCTGCTCTACGGGGGCGTCTTTGAGGGGGTCCCTCATCACCAGAGGAGGAAGAGGAGCTTAAGGCGAATCCTTCAAATTCCCCGCTTGCATCACTGGCTGTGTCAGAGTCAGAAGCAAGCAGGGCATATGCCTCCTCCGCTGAATACATTCTTCTGGATGACTGGGATGACATTTGGGATGCCATTTTTATTTTTGTGTTACTGGTAGTGAAATGTTTCAACACGTGTATAGTGTAGGGGGGGGGTACAAACTTTATTTCAACCCGGGGGGTATGTAGTGTGTAGTGTGTATGTAGTGTGCAGAAAAAAAAAATACTTTATACAAAAAAAAAAAATGGAGGGGTTAAAAAAAATAAAAATTGAAGGGGTTAAAAAAAAAAATTGAAGGGGTTAAAAAAAAAAAAAAAAAAAGGTCCTGCGCCAAAAATTGAGCACAGATGTTGGTCAGTAACGTCCGTCACTGAACAGCGCTGAAAGGCAACAGGAATTTGATCAAAAAAAAAAAAAAAAAAAAATAGATCAACCCTGTGCCGAAAAAGATGATCAGTGATGTACGTCACTGATCCGCGCACAGCGGCCACAGGACACCCACAAAATCACAGTGTGTGTAAAAAAAAAAATTAAAAAAAGACCCCACAGCACACACAAAAAAAAAAAAAGGTGATCAGTGATGAGACACTGATTACCAGTGAGGGGCAGCAGGTGCAACTGACAGTGCAACTGGCAGGTATATATAAAAAAAAAAAAAAACCTCTGCACCCCTAAAAAGTTGCTGATCACCTCAGATATAGTGATCAGCACAAAAGGCGGGGGCAGCAGACACAAAATTTAGCACTCTCTATCACTCTGTCGCTATCTCTCTCTATCTCTCTATCTCTCACTATCTAACACTATATGACACTGCAGCAGCAGCAGTGACAGGTATATATATATATAAAAATACCCTGCGCCCCCAAAAAGTTGCTGATCAGTTAATTTATACTGATCAGCACAAAAGGGGGGGCAGCAGTCAGTTATATAAAAAATATATAGCACAATCTGTCACTATCTCTATCTCTCTCTCTATCTATCTATAACTATCACACTGCAGCAGCACAAAATATAGCACTCTCTGTCACTAGGCCTCTCTATCTCTCTCTATCTCTCTATATCTCTCTATCTCTCTCTATCTCTCTCTCTAACTATATCACACTGCAGCAGCACAAAATACAGCACTCTCTGACACTATCTCTCTCTATCTCTCTCTATCTAACTAACGCTATTACACTGCAGCAGCACAAGTTCACAGGAAGTCACAAGTCACAAGTAACAGGATCCAGGAAGCATCCAGCACACTACAAGCACAGATGAAGCAGCCAAGATATTTGCAAGGATCAGGTAAGTATTTTGCAAGGTTCTGGTCAGTATATCGCGGCAGCTAGGCACGGTGACCGCACTGCACGCAATTCCAGACCGGAATGGCGTCTGCAGTGCAGTCACCGTTAGTTTAAACCCCCCTCCATGGCTGTGATTGGTCCGTCGGACCAATCACGGCCTTTGGGGGCGGGCGGGGTGAGGTGGGGTGACACCAGTGTCACCCTTACACCCCGCGGTGATTGGTGCTGTACTTTACAGCACCAATCACCTCCGATCGCGTGTCACCGGCGAACGTTATTCGCCGGTGACACAGAAAACGCTGTAATTGGCTGTTCACACTGAACAGCCAATCACAGCGATCGCCGACGGGGGGGCGGCATCGCAGCCCCCCCTGGGCATGCACGGACATGTCTGCTGTCAGGGACAGCAGACATGTTGAAACTGTCACCGCGTCTATAGACGCGGTGACAGTTAAATGCCATGACGTACATTTACGCCATGTGTCGGGAAGTACTTCCCGACCATGACGTAAATGTACGTCAATTGTCGGGAAGGGGTTAATATTAACCACGCTTAATCTCCATTTACCACATGGTCGGCAGTCAATAACTCAAACACTATTGGTCAACGGGCAAAAAGTCGACACTGTATAAATGTTTGACATGCATTAGGTCAACCTGGACAAAAAAATGCAGACACATGAAAAGGTTGACATGAGGTTTTCATGTTTTTGCACTGTCTGTGTCGACATGGTCACCGTGTGTGTGTACTGCTCGCCAGGCTTCGGGCACGGTGCCATGCTGCGCTTGGCACAATTTTAGATTTGTCCTCCATGCCGACTGGGATGGTACATTAAGAACAAGTCGGTTTAAAAAAAAAAATCCTCAAAAACTCATGTCGACCTTTTGACCATGTAGACCTATTGACCGTCTACCTATTGACCGCATACCTACTCATGGTACTGTGGCAGGTTATGACCTGAGATTCCAATGCGCATGTTCCACTTTATCTCTCTCTGGAGGCTTCTTGCAGAAAGAATCCCATAGTCTGCTGAAGGCAGCGTCATCTATAGATGGCATTGTCTATTAGGAAGAAGCACCACAGGTTGCACTGTCTGGAGTTTATTGCATATGGGCACATCAAAACCCTATAGCATTATAAGGGGCTTATTTATCAACCAGTGATAAAACTCGTAAGTGGTAAAACTTGTTGGGTATGATAAAGTGTTTCAGCCAATCAGCTCCTAACTGTTATTGTTTATGCACATGCTAGGAGCTGATTGGCTGAAGCACCATTTACCATTCCCAACACGTTTTATCACTCATTGATACATTGAGCCCCTACATTTACTAAGCAGTACCTTTTGACAACCTCATTGACTTATATTAAATAGAAAATCAGCCTCTTTACTACAACTGCAGGTGTGCTGTGTAGTAAATGTGCCCAATAGGATCGGCTGCTACATGGATATAATTAATGCCAGTAATGCTCAATCTGTGTCATCAGCTGAATGTGTTGTTTGTTTTACAGCCCAGAGAAGATCTGCAAAGCAAGTAAGTGGTCATTTATTTATTTCTTGTTCTATGTATCCTGCACAAGTAGCAACATTTCATCCTATATGTGCTACTGGTAAATAAATCCCACCTACTAGTTTCCACATGCATAATGCTTTCCCTTAAGGTGCATACACACTGGGCGATCTTGCCCAGCGTGTATGGACAACGATGATGGGGGAAATCGCTCAGTGCATACACACTGAGCGATTTTCCCCCGTTTTAGTGATTTTCCCAGGGATGGAAGACTTTACATAGCCGGACGCTATGGAAAGCCATCCACCCCATCACTTATCTGCTGGTAATACCAGTAGATGAGCGGCCGGGCCAGCGATGATGCAGGAGTGCGCATTAGCGCACACCACTCATCGCTGCTCTGTATATACCGGGTGGCTTTTGAGCTGAAAAGCAGCTCAAGAGACAAAACTGATCTACTTTCAGCTCAAAATTGCCCAGTGTGTATGGGCCTTTAGGCTTGGGCCACACATTGTGTTTTTCAGGATGCCGATCAGCGGGACTGGTTTCAGACAGATACCTTTTTGGGTTAACAAATTACCCGTACGTTTTAGCAGAATGCTGCAGAACATGATGTGTTCTGTCCGGCCAGTGCCCCATTGATTAGGGATATGGTCAGGTGGTTGACCTAAAGATGGTCGACACCACTAGGTTGACATACTGTAAGGTCGACAGGGATCTAGTTCGACATGAGACAAGTTTGACATGGTCTAGATCGACATGGGGTTTTTCACTGTTTTTTGTGCCAACATATGTCGATAGGCGGTATTTCATATCCTACCATTCACTAGGGCGTGGTGGGAGAATAAAATAGTGTGCTGAGCCATGCGAGGGGACGCGGTGCACTTAATCCTGTGTCCATGTCGACTGTGTCGACATTCGGGGCAAAAAACATTGAAAAATCCAAAGTCTACCTTTTGACTGTTGACCTTGCAGTAGGTCGACCATCTTTAGGTTGACCATACAATCCATACCCAGTGAATAAGTGGCATGGTTTGTGGCAGAGCCGCACTGTGTAAACACATACATTCAAACAGTGGTGCAACTATGGGGTATGAGGGTTGCTCATAGAAAACGTTTCTACCTAGCATTTATTCAGCGCATTGTTCTCTTTATGAAGGTTTGATGACTCTCCTGTAAGTAGGGGAAGCTGCTAGTTGGTCTGTGCAAGTATAGGGAGGAATTCAATTATCCACAATGTTTTCTCAGCGCTAATTGTTTCACCTCAGCCTATTCAGTTAGGGATACGGTCACTAGGTCAACCCTATGAAGGTCGACATACATTAGGTTGACCACTGTAGGTCGACAGGGCTTCAGTTGACACAGGAAAATGTTCTACATGGCTAAGGTCAACTGCATGGTGGGAGAATAAATTAGGGCCCGAAGCATGGCGAGTGCAGCAAGCCATGCAAGGGGACATGGGACACTAAAAACGGTGACTATGTCGACATTCGTCACAAAAAAACTTGAAAAACTCATGTCGACTTTCCCATCGTCAACTTAATGCTTGTATTGAACTTCTGACCATGTCGACCTATTTCAGGTGTCAACCTTTATTGAGTCGACACTATGACCCATACCATTCAATTATCCCAGATAAAATGGCACGTGCTGCAGGTTATCGGGATTATGTTTTATCTGCATCTGGCAGGCAAAACAAATACCAGATAACAGCCCCATTTTCAGGCAAAAACTAGGCTGTTTCTAACAAACACACGGGATGATTTGTATAAGCTCACCCCAACAAAAAAAAAATTTGAAAAAAATATCAGGATAATTCACAAAAATCTGCTGTTTTTAAATTGAATTCCCCACAAAATCTCCTGAATGACACCAACATACATTAGGGGGAGTTGCCACAATAAGAATATCTGCAGCTTACTGTATGTTACATCAATTGACCAATCATCATGCTTCAGGGCTGTTTTTTCCCATAAATAACTCCTGCAGTTCCCACTGGTTCAGTTTTTGAGAAAGAGAAGGCTGTCATTAGTGTGGCGCACTGGTAAAGAGAGGTGGTTTTAATAAAAATTAACTTTTAATTATTACATCTTAAAATGGCGATATATAAAACACATAACATACATGGGTAAAGTTTTGACAAGGTAAAGATAAAAAAGGAATGAATCCTTGCTTAGTGTGTTTCGATATCCCTTAATGAAAGTTATGGACAGTGGTTGTATCAGTGCCACACTCGATGGGTGCACTGATCACTGCCTTCAATAATATCACAAGTATCCCCACTGTTCGGGCCCTCTCACATTTATTTTATGATGATTTGGTGTGTCTTGTTCAAAATCGCCTGGTGTGTATCCACACGTAATTTCGTATGCAATAGATTGGTTGGATATGGAGTATTATACTTCCTCAATTAAATTGCATTATAACAGAAAGATATGCCACTGTAGGTGTATGAAAGAGGCCACAGTGAGGTTGGTGAGGCGGATTCGGGTATTTTGCCTATAGCATATGCCGCTCATACACTACCAAACTCAGGCTTTAATAAATACAGTTGGTTGGTTGGCTGTGGATATGGTGTAAGACACTGTTTATGATGCGTTTAGTTCACCAATCATCATTGTATTGTAGAAACAAGTGTGGGGATAATATGCAGTGGGCCCCTACTGGGTGAGTCCCCTTAAAATTATTATCATGTGATTAAATGCGTCTTATCACAATCGCCCAGTGTGTACCCACAATGGAGATTGGTACAATAAATTGGTTGGTTCATACATTCAAATTTTTACTGAATATTACAGTTTATTTATTTGTATTAGGTAGCACTTCGGCTGTAAATACGTGGAGGAGCTCCTAACGGCGAATGAGGTCGGCAGGAGTATTGCTTATAGCATTATAGCATGCCGCTCATACGCCCAGGTTCTCTCTGTACACCTGTCTGTTCTCCGGGTATACACACAGGCAGTGTTATTGTAGTTTGTATGCCGGTGTTACACTGGGAGACACTGCAGTGTGATGGTCACAGTGCGGCTCCCCCTATCAGTGCAACTTTGTATTCCGGTTACACGCTAATGTTACAGGTAGGCAGTATGGACGCCGGACTCCTTTAGCAGCCCAAACAGCTGGCTGCTGTGCAGCAGGAATGGAGGAGATCGTGGTCAGGGTCTGACCCCACGACTCCTGTCCGATAGTCTCTCTGGTACTGCCTGTGGTGCGCAACAATCACAAATCAAAATACATTGTATATTGGGGAAGGGGTATGGGAGTTTAACACACTAAGTGTGTGTGGATCAGGTCCTGATGAAGCTAACGGCGATACGTGCGTGGACCACACACACTTAGTGTGTTAAACTCCCATACCCCTTCCCCAATATACAATGTATTTTGATTTGTGATTGTTGCGCACCACAGGCAGTACCAGAGAGACTATCGGACAGGAGTCGTGGGGTCAGACCCTGACCACGATCTCCTCCATTCCTGCTGCACAGCAGCCAGCTGTTTGGGCTGCTAAAGGAGTCCGGCGTCCATACTGCCTACCTGTAACATTAGCGTGTAACCGGAATACAAAGTTGCACTGATAGGGGGAGCCGCACTGTGACCATCACACTGCAGTGTCTCCCAGTGTAACACCGGCATACAAACTACAATAACACTGCCTGTGTGTATACCCGGAGAACAGACAGGTGTACAGAGAGAACCTGGGCGTATGAGCGGCATGCTATAATGCTATAAGCAATACTCCTGCCGACCTCATTCGCCGTTAGGAGCTCCTCCACGTATTTACAGCCAAAGTGCTACCTAATACAAATCAATAAACTGTAATATTCAGTAAAAATTTGAATGTATGAACCAACCAATTTATTGTACCAATCTCCATTGTGGGTACACACTGGGCGATTGTGATAAGACGCATTTAATCACATGATAATAATTTTAAGGGGACTCACCCAGTAGGGGCCCACTGCATATTATCCCCACACTTGTTTCTACAATACAATGATGATTGGTGAACTAAACGCATCATAAACAGTGTCTTACACCATATCCACAGCCAACCAACCAACTGTATTTATTAAAGCCTGAGTTTGGTAGTGTATGAGCGGCATATGCTATAGGCAAAATACCCGAATCTGCCTCACCAACCTCACTGTGGCCTCTTTCATACACCTACAGTGGCATATCTTTCTGTTATAATGCAATTTAATTGAGGAAGTATAATACTCCATATCCAACCAATCTATTGCATACGAAATTACGTGTGGATACACACCAGGCGATTTTGAACAAGACACACCAAATCATCATAAAATAAATGTGAGGGGGCCCGAACAGTGGGGATACTTGTGATATTATTGAAGGCAGTGATCAGTGCACCCATCGAGTGTGGCACTGATACAACCACTGTCCATAACTTTCATTAAGGGATATCGAAACACACTAAGCAAGGATTCATTCCTTTTTTATCTTTACCTTGTCAAAACTTTACCCATGTATGTTATGTGTTTTATATATCGCCATTTTAAGATGTAATAATTAAAAGTTAATTTTTATTAAAACCACCTCTCTTTACCAGTGCGCCACACTAATGACAGCCTTCTCTTTCTCAAAAACTGTATCTAATCTTCTGTTCTAGTGGCAGCACACCCTAAAATAAAGACTTATTTAAAGTCTCATCATTATACAAAAGGGTTATATCAAATACACAGATATCCTCACCTGTGCGATTGGAAAAAAGCCCTTTTTTTTTGTGTTCCCACTGGTTCTACTGCTGCAATATTTGTCATACCCCAGCGGCAGCAGCTTCCCATGATAAGGACTTACAAACCCCCTGAAGTCAGACTAATGGCGTGATGAAGAAATGTTTACATATGTACAGGAGATAATCCGGCAACTGCTAGGTACACACAGCTAGAGTGCATCTATCCAACTACTGCAGCTAGAGAAGGCGATTATTCCTAAAATAGTGTATGCTGTGAAATTATGTATAGTAGATATAGGTGACCAATAATAAAAAAAAAAAGAAGATAATCCCTATTTTTATTGTTATTGCCCGGTCATAACAGACAATCTCTATTTGTAAATAAACAGTGAAGTAATTAAACAAGAAAGTCACATAAAACTCACTGCTGAGACCTAAAACTAAAGCCCCGTAAACACTGGGCGATTTTGACTATATAGTAAAAATTGAATCGAAAGGTTTTCAGCCGCATTCCATCCCGATGCGCGAAATCAAATCGAAAAATATACTGCAGGCAAGACTATATAGTCTGAATCGAATGTGTACGTTACCATCCAGATTGAATATAAAATAAATTGCACCGCGTGTACGGGGTTTACTCCCAAATTTAAGGTGCCCATACACTAGAAAGATCCCCATGTTCCTGGGTGGCAGGGACTGCATACAATACACCATAAACCGTCCTTTTGCATACGATGTATCATATGTAATACCAGCCAAGCCTGCTGCACGTGCGATCTTCAGGCTCCGATATGATTCTCATGCGGCCACGCATTGGACCAGAAACCTGAGATTTGGACACTTTTCATCCGATTTATCACCCCAATCCGATGAAAAGTGTCCAAATCACCATAATGTATGGGCACCTTGAGTCTGGTCTCTTACTATGGGGGAAATGTATACATTTGTTAATCCCTATTTTCTGATTTCACCTTAACGTTTCGTTGGCACCTTTGCAGAAGTTATAGCAGCGGGGGAAGCATGTACCAGAACATATCCCAGGTACGTCATCCGTCCACTTATACTCAGGGGGTGGAGCCTCGGAAACCCATCCGTCCAAAAAAGAAGGAAGAGGAGGAACCTGTGAAGCGATACTTACCACTGTGGCTGCAACTTTTCCTGCTTGTCGTGTTCGCTGGATATCTGGTGTATCTGTACCTATGTCAGACAGATGACAACCCTTTCCGTTCCATTGGTTCAGACCAGTAACTGAGTGGGGCAACAGTGAGGATGCAGTAAGCATTGTTTCATCATTCTGCAACCCTCTCACTTATCCACTTCATTCACCAGCATTTGCATCGGGGTCTTCTTATTCTGTTGTCAAACATCCAGACTTATTGGGGGGAGGTTATCGCCTGTTTCTGCCATGTATTTAACTTGCTTTGTTTTTAATTAAAATGCTGGTAGACATCAACTTAAAATCATACCACTATTATTTTACCTTGTCATATGGTTAGAATTAACGTTTTTTTCCTGACAAATGTAATATATATTCTAATTCTAATGTGAATAATGTGATTATGCTATCTGTTGATACTGACAAATTCAAAAGGTCCTATCGGTCGCAAGGCCTGATTTCAGAGTTGTACGTGGCCACTAGTCCTGTGTTTTGGGGGGGGGGGGGGGGGGGGTTGCCTCTGTTTTCTAGACATGTCAAGACCAAATCTGACACAGATTTAATGGATTCAAATCCGGAGTGACGATGACTCATCTGAGTTACATCTGACGCACTCAGTTGGTAGATTTTCGCACAAGTCTTCAGACACGGCTGCGGAACGCAGAAGCCAGCAGGAGGTGTCTATTTACAAAGGATGTCTCATGCAGTAGTGGCTGAATCAGCCCCTTTAGACACCTGAGCAAGATGTCACCACTCTCGATTTCTGTATGGTTAGAACACATTGTAGCTGTGTCTATCAGAAGTATGTTTTTCTGCTGACTTCTACTTTGAGCATCAAAATTGATCTTCTGCTAAAGACAAAATGTACATAACCACTTGAACTTTTCTTATCTGTTGTATACTAAAAGAGAAAAGTGCATCTATATTCCAAAGATATAAATATCATTGCCATTACACAATAAATGGTTAGGTCACAGCAGGGAGATGTACTATGCAGTGGGAAAGTTGTTCTTGGCAACCAATCAGCATTGAAGTAACATTTATAACTTGCATACTATAAAATTATACAGAGCAGCCAATTGGTTGCCATGGGCAACTTCTCCACTGGCTCCCTTCTCCACTCTTTTCACTGGGGTTAGAAAATGCCAGCAACACTAGCTAGATTTCTCCATAATCATACTATTAATAACCACTTTTGCCTTCTTACTATATAGTGTTTTAACTCTTAAATGATGTATGTACATTTGTACTGATTTTTTGTGTATTATTTTACCAACAATGTTGGGTGTCTAATTGGATTTTCTGTCAACAACATCATTTTTTTTTAAATGGGAACATGGTTTTATAGCTAAGTTTGTTAGCAGCCATATTGCTTCCTGGCAGACATTTGCTGAAGTATAATTTGGTAGCAGCAATATTGCTTCCTGGTAGACATTGGCTGAGGTAAAATTTGTCAGCAGCTATATTACTTCCTGGCTGATATCTGCTGAGGTAAATTTGGTAGCAGCCATATAACTTCCTTGCAGACTTGAGTTAATCTTCCAGGATCCTATTTTCCCACGCTTAATTTCCAGTACTGAAAACCAGATTGAGCAAAATAATTGAAAGTAATTGGCGGTGATGTTTTTAACGGACCAAATTGTTGTAACTGGGAAATAAGTACGAGAAACTGGAGCAAAGCTCGGTGTCCTAGATGAGATGTGTTGTGTTAACAGGTGTGAGGTATTTTACTGGTATGAGGTAATAAATGAAATAATGATGTTAGATGGCAAAAACTAAGCAATTCAAGTGAAATTTAGCCTCAAATAAGCTTATGTAAAAACTGCATACTGTATATGTGAAAGTGGTCAGTGGGGGCTTTCATAATGTCTGGGATGAGGGGGCCACGATGCAGTATCGCAAATACTTTGCTGTATAAACTTATAGGGCCTACACACGGGGGGATTTCAGGGCATTTTCTAAGCAACTAGATGGCTTAGAAAGTGACCCTTCATGTAGGGGCATGGCGATAGCGATATGCGGCCCCGCACATCACTATCACCTGGCTAAATATCCAGCATGCTGGATAAATTGAGTAATATTGCCTGACTTTGTATTATTCCTGCATGCCAAGGAGAGGGCAAATGACAATGCCTGGTTACCAGCGCCCAACCTTCTGTCCAGGCTGATGATTGGGCGGCATGTAGTTCCTGTATACAGGATCTCTGCAGAATATGTGTTTCTATCTATACGCTGTATTATAGATTTGCTCTGTGGGTTATATTTAACCATTTTCATATATAAGGATGATAAGAAGTTTAGATAAATCATTTTGTCTGGAAAATCATTTAGAGCTTTGGACACTGTCTAAAGGTGCCCACACACTAGAACGATTTTTTGGCCGATTTCCGATAAATCGTCCGATGTTTACCGATAATCAGCCGATATCGGTCCGATGTGCGCTCCCGAGGATCTTTTGAACTTACGTGCTGCATGAAAGATCAGAAGATTTAACAAAAGATCCATAGGAACGCACACGGGATCTTAAGAAAGATCTTTGGTAAAGATGTGCGCTTGCCTGAAATCTCTTGTCCAGGGCAGACAAAAGATTTCAAGGCTAATTTATGCGCACATCTTAAGATCGTAGATCTTTCTAGTGTGTGGGCACCTTAAGTCAATTGTACCAATCACCCTCCAAGGACCGATGTGGACAGATGGAGAGAATACAAATCCCTGCTAGCTGGAGAAAGTCAAATGCTGAGAAGGCATGTTTTAACTTGTAGCTCCACAAAGGTTACCTAACCTTGATCTACAGCATATAAACATACTAGTAATGTCCGTGAGATGCTGTTAGTCACTGGCAGTAGAGGTATTCCTTTCCAGCAGCCATCAGGGAGCGTGATGTCAGCATTCTGTATGGTGGATAATCCGGACACGCCTGTTGGCGCTCCCCACCAATGAGAAAAGTGGGAGCTATCTGCAGGGGTATAATGGCAACCACACTGGATAATCAGGACTTGGGATTGGTATTAGAAAGCTTTGGAGTTCTTTATTGTGTAAAATCTTCACTTTTATACAGTATGCTTTGAATTTTATATAGTTCAGTACAATTCTCAGTGTAATTTATACAGGTCACTGGAAAGCTATCTGTATTGTACCGAGGCTGTCAGAACACTTTTTGTGCCATAGATATGACTAAAATGTCCTTTGTAATGGCCACTATAACATGCTCTTCATTTAATACTGGGCCTGTGGGATGAATTGCATGGTATTTGATTGCAGGTCTTCAAAATAAAAATCTGTTTCTCCGCCCACATGGTATGCTGACAGCTATGTTGTTGCTGTGACCCTCAGCTAGGGCCACTCACTAGTGTTTGCTCTTCGTGGCGCAGGTTAGCGACCCTCATCTACAAATAAGTGGTCAGCATCCAGAAACACTTGCTCTTTCCAATGGAATAAGAAAACATTGGACTGTATTAAGAATTTGTGCACTCATTTCCGTGCATAGCTTCTAAAGGCCAAGGCCAAACGTCTTTCCTGCAAGCCAGATGACATTCTTATAGTGTAATATTATCCCCTTGGCTTTAACATATCATCTGTATTATAAAGGAGTACAGTATAGTGAATGCTGTGCTGCTCAGATTCACAGGCCCAGCAGCAAGGTTCCCCTGGGAACTATTTTACCTCAGCAAGCTTGCATGCACTATGCTAGGTGATTTCTTGTGTGCCCTTAGGTGTGGAGATGATCAATTGTAACAATATCGTTTACGATATTAGCAAAATATGTACCCAGCGATATTGTGCATGACCGGACCCATGCGGTGATACCGGAAAGTGTGCACACAAAGACCACCTGTGAATTGGGGGTGGCGATGGGGAGCAAGGGCGCTCTCAGTGGCGATTTCTTCCGACGTCCTGCATGTACAGAAGACGGAGGACATTGCAGGAACGCACATCTTTAATGACGTATTGCGTACACACTGGCCTATACGTATGATAATAGCATGGACAATATACAGGTTGAGTATCCCGTATCCAAAATGCTCGGGACCAGGAGAATTTTGGATAACGGATTATTCCGTATTTTGGAATATTTTAATATTTCAATTATGTATTTTGAAGTATCTTGCATTTATGCTGTATAAAACACATAAAATAAACACAAATATATTTTATTACCACATAAAATACACACAAATATATTTTATTTGTTCAAAAAACAAGGTTTCAAAACATGAAACAAAATGTGTGTACTATCTCAGCACTGAATTTGAATGCCAAGCAATCATTGTCTTGCACATATATAGTGCCAGTTACATATCATGTCCTCAGTAGTGCGGTTACATATGTCCCCAGTGAGTTTTTAGCTAAACAAATTTTTTTTTTCCCACTTTCTGAAAAGTATGGTTTTCGGAATAATTCGGATAACGGATATTCGGATACGGGATACTCAACCTGTAGTTATCATGTATATTGATAAAAAGATCAGCTGGTGTGTACGCAACTTTATTGGTATTCAATCAGCTTGAACTGTCATTCAAATACAGCCTGTAAGTTATTAGGCAGAAACTAACTGACTGGTATTTTCTCTGACAATTTTATTTCTCTCCTGCTTTAATAAATACCCCCCTTAATGCTACTTCTAACTTCTTACAACTAAACAAATGTTAAGCAATGATTTTTCCTATGCCCACTAGACTTTCTCCTAGGGAACTTTGTAAGAGCTTAGGCTAGCCATATATCGTCCCCTCGTCCTCACCATATACACCGGAGAACCCCGCCTTCAGTGCATGAGCCAAATGGCCGATCTGGCCGGACACGATTAACCTGATACCTCATAAATGGTGTTGCAGGGATTAAGCCTCGGCATGCTGTACTTTGACCAGTCTAGGGTATAAAAGCCCCTAGTTGGTCATTGTAATCACAGCGTTCATGACCTCCAAACGCTACAGATATCATTCGGCCTCCATACAGTATTGTTATATGCTCAATCTTAAATACTGTACACATGGAAGATGTCCTGTAAGACCTAGCTTTAACTGACTGGATTTGGTATTACACAACTGATCTCATTTTGTTACACTGCAATTAGCGCAATGTCTGTTAAAACATTTTGATGGGGTTTTTTCTTATACTTTTTAAAATGTGCAAAATGCGCTTAGTGAAAATTCATGTATTGCCGTTATGAAGATAATGTTTAATCAATAAAGTTTTTCTAAGATTTTGTAACAGACTATGTCTTCTGTATTGGTGTGATTGGTCCTTCTTGGTTTGATTGGTTTTAAGGTACATACATGCATGACGCTGCGCTTGCCATGTGGTATAGTTAACAATATCATCGGGACTCCCAAGCTAACAAACTAGTGCATACACACCCAGTGATGTCATCGGGTTCCCCACTCCGTACATGCAGTCATTGATGTAGTCAAATTGAGCTGCATTTACAGATGGGCTGGGGGTGTTGTAAATGACCTGCAGGAGAGTGCATCGTTCGTACTGTAATCTTTAGGCAATATTTAAAAAGATATCGTTCAGAAGGGTCAAAATCATTGAACAAATGTCATATAGGGCCTTATTCAGATCTGAGCTCAGTACAAATTTGTTTGGAAAATGGGCAAAACCATGTGCACTGCAGGTGGGGCAGATGTAACATGTATAGAGAGAGTTATTGTATGGGGTCCCTTAAGGTGCCCACACACTAGAACGATTTTTTGTCCGATTTTCGATAAATCGGCCAATATTTACAGATAATCGGCCGATATCGGTCCGATGCGCGCTCCCGTGGATCTTTAGCTGAATCTTCTGATCTTACGTGCTGCACAAAAGATCAGAAGATTTAACAAGAGATCCATAGGAACGCACACGGGATCTTAAGAAAAATCTTTGGTAAAGATGTGCGCTTGCCTGAAATCTTTGGTCCAGGGCGGACCAAAGATTTGAAGGCTAATTTATGCGCACATCTTAAGGTCGCAGATCTTTCTAGTGTGTGGGCACCTTTAGTTAAGCAAGTCAGTTGCTGAGATTTACAGATATAGTGCACTTGTATGTTTAAAGTGCCTGGAAGACAGTTGCTGATTATTCACAGATTGCTATCTTTCTCTGATGCTGGTTACAGACAGCTTGATGGCTTTCAAAGCGCCATTGCCACTTAAGGTACTTCTGCGGTGCTGTAAAGTCAATATTAGCTGCCTGAAGTAGTTTTCTCCCCCTGCGAGCCGGCCGGCAGTAGTTTGTGTGGCTCAGGTTTGTGGACTGACGCGTTTCCCCGCCTAAATCTTACTGGTGGTTTATTCAAAGATCAAATGTAGCCAGTGTCTTCTTCGTCTCCATTAAAAATCTGTAGCTGTTCTCTCCCCAGAGCAACCACACACTGAAGTTAGAAACACTTGCAATAGACAATGCTGCTAACCCAGTGGGACACTTGCAGGTGTGCCTTGGATTAGTGGTCTAAAGGCAATTGAAATTATATATGGTCATTGTAAAAAGCAAAAACATTGCTGGTGGGCTACCAATAATAAAATATGTGGACAGAAGCTAATCCTGTCCATCACCCATAAATAAACCCATGTATGACATACAAATCAATTTACAGACTTAGGGGGGGGTACACACCAGAACGATTAGGGCTCAATTCCATCAATCTGGATCCAATTCCGACCGATTGGATGCAGATTGTATGTAGATTGGGCATGTTTAGGTCCAATTCCGATCCGATTCCAATCCGATGCGCGTCCCCGCTGTCGTTTGGTCGTTTTACAGATCCTACCTGCTGCAGTGAGGATCTGTAAAATCCATTCAACTGGATACAGCCTCAGATCGGATTGGATGCAGATCGTTAGCAGATTGTGTGATTTTATCACACAATCTGCTAACGATCTACTAACAATCAGGATCGTTCTGGTGTGTACCTGGCCTAAGAAACTTTTGGACTAGGGGTGCCGTGAAAAAAATTCTGATGCTCTAGGGTGCCGTGATTTTAAAAAGTTTGGGAACCACTGTACTAACCCATTCTTAGCCATTGCCATTTTTTAAGAAATATTGCGACTGTACTAAAAATGTTAACAAAGACAGCTTTTTCTAAAACTCCAATTATCCATGGACCAATTATATCTTTTTTTCACCCATTTTTTTTTATATATATTTTTTCTTCATTTTCTCTTTCTTTTGGTGTATCGGCCGGTACATACAGTATTATATTGATTCATCAATTTGTTGATACTCTCCACATATATATAATTTTTTTTCTGTATATGTAGTAAATGGTCTGTCTTTTATCCATTAAATTTATTGGTATTCATTATTTTTGATTGGTTCCTAATTGTGTCACTCCCAGCGCTGCCCTCACTGTGGGCCTTATTCTAGTTCACTCTCTGACAAAATCCTTCTTAGATGGACAAAACCATGTGCACTGCAGGGGGGCAGATGTAAAATGTCCAGAGAGAATTAGATTTGGGTGAGTTATTTTAATTTTGTTTCTGTGCAGGATAAATACTGGCTGCTTTTTTTTTTACACTGCAATATAGATCTCACTTTGAAGTAAAACCTCACCCAAATCTAATTCTCTCTGCACAAGTAACATCTGCCCCAAATTTTTGAATTTGTCAGAAAGAGTGAACTAGAATAAGGCCCTGTGTTCTGTTGTGTATGAAAAATGACCGCAGCTATATGGGCGTTTATCTCTCCTCTATCACTTTTCACGGCTTTGTACAGCTGGTCTACTGTGGAAGAAAGATTGTGGGGGGGGGTTGCAAAAAACTATTTTAAATTTTTTTGTACAGATGGTAGGATGACATATAAATATAGATTATTAATTTTACTGATAGATGGGTATTAATAGTGTGATTTAAGACCACTGGAGATTCTGACAGAACTGCTATTGGGTCTAGGGAAGTCCTGAACCTCTACCTGTGCTGATACCAGTATATTTTATTGGACCCTTTGTTTTCAGGTTGACTATTTTATTCATGCAATAAAATCCCCAGGCTGGTATATAAACCGTAACGGCAGAAGTAATTGGCAGGGGCATTCTTCCGCTAGGACGCCTGATGCTTTGTGTTCTGAGGTGATCTTTGACTTCTCACTAAACCGCTGTATTTTGGGATCTTGGGCCTGATTCAGGTTGACTTGCAAAATCGCTCGCTAATGGGCAAAACCATGTGCACTACAGGTGGGGCAGATGTAACATTTGGGTGGGGCGTGTTCAAAGTGAAATCTAAATTATAGTGTAAGAATAAAGCAGCCAGTATTTACTCTGCACAGAAACAAAATAGCACCGAAATCTAACTCTCCGCACATGTTACATCTGCCCCCCCCTACAGACCAATCTGAATCACCCCCCCTTATGTGAATCACCCCCCCTTATGTGGTGTCATCTGCTTGGACTGTAGACCCAGTGTCATGTGAGGGTGTCACAAGGCTCAGCTGCTGCTGCTGGTGTTTACCTGTTTTCCAGGGTAAAGTAAATGAAGCCCGTGGGAAAATGCAGATCATAAATGTGTATCTTTTCAAGTCCTCTAGGCACCCTGACCCAGGTTTTAAGGATATCCCAAGTTGAACACAGATTAAATCACAACGACTGATGTATTAAGTCACTTGTGTTCAAGGGTGTCGGTGTCACTCTAAATCAGGCATGTCCAATGTTGGCCCTCCAGATGTTGTGAAACTACACATCCCAGCATGCTTTGCCACAGTTTTGCTATTAGAGAATGCTAAAATAATTGCAAAGCATGCTGGGATGTGTAGTTTCACAACATCTGGAGGACCAACGTTGGACATGACTGCTCTAAATGATGTCACTGGCAGTGGCATGTCTGTAATGGAAGCAGTGCGTGCGGTGTATCCTGCCAATGGACCCAAAACACTATAACTGCCTAAAAACACTCTGGCCTGTTATACCCCTTTCACACCAGAAATGCAAGAGCCCAGGCCCTGACCTTGTGTCAACCATTTTCATGTCAACCTTATACATGTGTTGGCCTTTTGCCAAGGTTGACCAATTGCATGTCGACCTTTTTTCATGTGTCGACCAATAGTGGTCAACCTAGTGGGCGGTATTCAATGAGCCTGATTCGCCATGTTTTTATGGCGAATTTGTGCTGTTTGGCGAATTTCTGACTAAAACGGTGAATCACCCTATTCAATGAGCAGATGGCGAATACATTTCAAGGTTTTGAAGTAGCAATCGCTATCTTTTTATGGTGAAGTGGAATGTGAATTTTTAAAATAAAGCGTTTTGTTTTTTACATTTGGTGTCAAAAAATCAGGAATTTTCTTCTGAGGAGGGGCATGCTATTTTTATTCATGTGCTGTAAGCACATGAATATATATTTAATTTTAAAAAAAATAATTTTTTTAACACAGCAGCCAGCAGGGGGCGCCGGAGCCGAGCCGCTCATTACATATTCATATATTCACTGCACACGATCGTTACGATCGTGTGTAGTGAATATACTCTCCCCTGCTGGCACCCCCGGGGGGCAGCCTGTGCTGCCTGGCACCCGGGGAGCCCACCTAACCCCCACAAACGTTCTGGGCTAGGGAGACTTCCATCTCTCTGCCTGGCACCGTCCTCAGGCTCCCTGCGGCAATCGCCGCAGGAGCTCATATTCGCCAGTCAGGGGCAGCGAGCCCCTGACACGTTGAATACCGGAGCCCGCTGGCTCCGGAACGTGGCGAATGTGCAGCGAATCCTAAAAAGGATTCGCTGCACCTCGCAGGTATTCTCATTGAATACCGCCCATTGACTGATTACACTGTCTATCTTTAGAACCACACCCAGAGGTTTATGAGCAGTTGCTCGCCTGTAATATCCAAGTGCACTCGTTTTCCTATGAAGTGTTCTTGTCGAAACCTTACTGGCCATTTGGAACTGGTGTGCAGTGGTAGGCCATACCCTCCAACTGTACTGATTGAACCGGGACAGTACCGGTTTTTAATTATCTGTACCGGCTAAATAACAGTGTACCGAATGTACCGTTTTTTTGGGCAGCTCCTGAATCCTTCTTCTCAGCTTGACGATTGGGTGTCCGGTGGATAGAGAATCTGTAATCAGGGCTTCTGCGGGTCCCAGTGTGCATTGCGGGACTGCTGAGAGCTTGGAGCATGCGAGTTGCACAAATAAGATACTGCATATGCTGTGCTGTATATACAGATACTGCATATGCTGTGCTGTATATACAGATACTGTATATGCTGAGCATTGCTGATATTTTTATATTGCATGATGTTATTTTAAAATACATATATGAAAAAATGCCCAGTAGACATTCGGAAAGGGGGAGTGACCGCGCCCTTTATCCATGGCCACGCCCTCTTTCCACCGATTTCTGACCTTCAAATGTTGGAGTGTATGGTACGCATGGATTGATCCCTATTCTACGGCTACTCCCCGGTTACAATTCTTCAGTCACTGGGTTGCAATTTCAGAGATCTTCAAGAGCATGGTACATTCCTGCAATGAATGTTCTTCCGGTATACGGACGTTAGGTCAGCACATATTGGTCGACATTGCTATGATTGACACACGCATTAGGTTGACAATTAATAGGTCTACAGTCAAAAGGCCGACCTGAGTTTTTCGCAGGTTTTTTTTTTTTTTGAGCCTACGTGGAGCCTATTTCATGCCCTACCATCCCCTATGACGTGGAGGGAGAATAGTATAGTGAGCCTGAAGCATGGCCAGCACAGCGAGCCACGCAAGGGGATGCGGAACACTTTGATGGTGTCCATGTCCGCATGCGGGACAGAAAACATGAAAACTCATAACAACCTTGTGTCGACCTATTTCATGTGTCGAGATAAGCCATGTCGACCCAATATTTGTTGATGCAATGACTCATACCCATTCTTCTACACATTAATGACAGAAGACACAGTGGATTTAGGGACCTTCCCCAACAGCCGTAATACTCAAACTCATCCAAACCATCGAGCAGACTACGATGATCCTCCATTCAACTCATTTAGCTCCTTCCGGCAAGCCATTAGCAAATGATCTAATCAGGGCCCCTCTACCTGATTTATACCTTCACAAACACGCATCTGCTGTAGGAGTGTACCATTTCACTTGTCCGGGGGTGTCCAATCACTTTTGTCTACATAGTGTAGCATCATGTTGTAAGTTATGTACTTTATATAAATACTACATGTAGCTAATGAGAAATGATTGATGCTGCTACTTTTGCAAGCAACTAAATAATAGCCAAGACAATGAAAATGCATTCAAATAAAAATCCCAGATCTGCTGATAAACATATACAGTTCTTCCTAAACATTATTTAATAACTCCTACAGTAGTTATCACAACCATTGTATGTAACATACGTTTTATAATGTGGTTTGTAAACATCTGTATTCTGGTTATACTAGCCCACACTTGCCTACCTGACCCTCTCCATGAGGGAGAAAATGCTCTGTTCCTGGGCTCCCCTGGTAATGTATGATTGTCATCACCTGCAGGGAGCTAGGTAATTGATAAGAAAGGTGTGACCACAGGTGATGGAAATCCTACATTACCAGGGAAGTCCACAGCATTTTCTCCCTCATGAAGAGGGTCAGGTAAGCAACCATGCACTAGCCCTGGGGTAGCCAACCCTAGTCCTCGAGAGCTACCACCAGTGCATGTTTTGCAGGTCTCCTCACAGAATCACAAGTGAGCTAATTAGCTCCACCTGTGGATCTTTTAAAATGTGTCAGTGATTAATGAGTGCAGCTGTGCAGCAGCTAGGTTGTCTGGAAAATGTGAACTGTTGGTAGCTCTCGAGGGCTAGGGTTGGCTACCACTGCACTAGCCTAATGCTGCCCATACATATGTGAGATATCGCAATCATTCGATTTCGGGCACATCTGGCCGATAAATCGAATGATTGCAAGCATATTTAAGCTGACATTCGATGCGATGCGCAGGCACACCGTCGAATGTCGCATCGATAAATATTATGAGCTGCACATAATATTTATCGAATTGCATGAGCAATCTCATGTGTTTTTTAACCACATGCGATTGCTCAAATGCAATCAGTGGCGGGTTCGGGGAGCAGGGCCGGGATGGGGACCAGATTGCTGGTGGGGAGCCGGTACCTTAATGCTGGGGAGGCATGGCAGCAGTGTAGTGGGGACTGGAGTGTTGGAGCTTTCAGGCAGCGGGACTCAGCAATGGCATCTCGGCAGAGATGGTCGCTAATGAAAATGAAACACTGCCGGGAGAAGATGCAGGGGAAGTCGCTGGTCAGAGGATCATGCTCCTCTGACCAGTGACCATTAGGGGGCTGAAAACGGGAACGCACTCCCGGCAATTTATCGCTGGTGCACACTCCAATCCCTGGCAATATGGTCGCTCAGCGACCATATTGCCGGCGATTTTTGCCCTTTAGATGTAGACATCACTGCAGCTGGACCATCCCTATCCGTATGCCTTAAGTCACGCCGGTCAATATTGTTGGTGCATTAATTCAGACCCGCCCCTGATGGTGAGGGGCTGCGCATGCACAAAAATGACGACGAAAAACAGGAAAACAGGAATGTCCTGTTTATGTGGGTGCACCTATAGTATTAAAATTCAGACTTTTATCAGGTATAATTTAAAAAAATACGGCGAAATGTTTAAAATTTACAAGAAGAAATGGACAGACAACGATTAAAGTAGGAAAATTACAATTAGTAAAATAAAGGTGGCAGACAGGTTGCTCTCCCTGACTTGTGGGTGTTTGGGTGTATTACACAGTAAATGTTTTAAATAGTGCTGTCCACACAAGAGGTAACGGCACTGTCACTTCTGGCCTTGAAAAAGCTGTTCTGCGAAGCGCGTGCCGGCTAGCGGTGCGCAGACAGAGCTAGCTCTCCTCATCACTATTTATTATTTTTATTACTAGGATGTAATTTTGATTATGTGTGTGAGCCTTTGACGTTATTCCACAGCCCTTGTAAGGGTAGTGGAGTACAAGAGGTACTAGTATCAGCCAAACCCGACCTCTGAAGTGCCCAGCCACTGAGCTCTGATTTCAGGCACGGATGACGTACGGATGGCCGAGCACCAGTACTAGGAACTGCTAGTAAGAACCGGCGTATACACGCTCCTATCTGTCATTAGTGATCTCAGAGCATTGCGTTGAACACCACAACGCAATAGCCTGATAGATCCTAACAAGACAAGAACGGGAAACTACTGAAAGCCGGCTATGTATAGGCTACCAGCATTACTCTCCACATGCGGGCTCGCAGTGGAGAAATATTAGCCTTATAAAATTTAAAAATGTATTAACTAACCAGACACATCACATAGTGCAACCCACAAACTTGTCCCAGTTATTATCTGGGTAATAGGGTGATTAGCCATGTGCCTGGTCTACCGACACTAAGCAGTGACAGTGCCGTTACCTCTTGTGTGGACAGCACTATTTAAAACATTTAGTGTGTAATACACCCAAACACCCACAACAATCCATCCTTCCCACTAAAGTGAAGTCAGGGAGAGCAACCTGTCTGCCACCTTTATTTTACTAATTGTAATTTTCCTACTTTAATCGTTGTCTGTCCATTTCTTCTTGTAAATTTGAAACATTTCGCAGTATTTTTTTAAATTATACCTAATAAAAGTCTGAATTTTAATACTATAGGTGCACCCACATAAACAGGACATTCCTGTTTTCCTGTTTTTCGTCGTGATATATCTCATTGTCCTGGGGTAGCACACCTCCTTTTCCATCTATTACTGTAATAAATCGAATCATCTGGGGGTCATATAAACACCCACTGTGTGGTCTTGTGCGACCGACCTCTCTCCTCTTGGTCTACATGCACAAATATGCACATGTGCAAACCCCTGGAGCAAACGCCTTTGGCAAGTTTCACACTCGCCAGGGCATTCGCTCAATGATGGGCAGAAAGAAGGAGGGCAGGAGGCCTAGCATTTTATGGGTGTGCCCACATAACCAGTGGGCGCACCAATTGAAACGCAGTCGTGTCCATGTTTGCTTGGGGCGAGCGGGTGATGTTACATTTTGGCCATCATCCTCCAGGAGAAAAGTAAGTATAGACTCACTTTTATTTATCCATGGAGGGAGGTACCATATATACTCGAGTATAAGCCTACTTTTTCAGAACATTTTTATGCTGAAAAGGCCCCTTCTCGGCTTATACTCGAGTGAGGGTCCCACTTGAGTCAATAAGTTTTCCCAGTTTTTTGTTGTGAAATTAGGTGCCTCGGCTTATATTCGGGTCGACTTATACTCGAGTATATACGGTAATATAATTCAATGGTGAGCGGCCATCAAACAATTTTTCCTCCATGTGGCCACATGCCAGCAGATGTGTACGCAGGGATTCGCTTGGGGGGGGTGCATTATGCAGGGTATACTGCTATTCCATCAACACAGCATCACTAAACATTGCCCAGAACAGGGTTCTCCCTAACAGCCTAGTTGCACTGCTTAATTTGCCAGTGAAGATCTTACTTGCCTACTTTTAAAGTCTCCTCTCCGGGAGAAGCTAGGTATCCGGGTAGCTGGTAGGGGCTCACGATTTTAGGGAGCCTCCCGGCCATTCCGGGAGGGTAGGCAACCCTGGTGAAGATGCAACCAAAATGAGCAGGATTCATGTACACATCACACAGTCCTGCATTCACCTCTGATTGGCTCCAAGTGTGCAGAAGAATAAGGGCGGGATGTATTAATATACATCGCCGCCCAGCCACCACAATGCTACCGCATATGTACTAACATATGCGGCTAGCATCGGGGTGCGGTGACGGAGACCCCCGCGATACCTGTAATGTGGTGTGCGGGGGTCTCAGTCACATCCCGGCGGCTGTCAGTGTCCCCGGCATCTCCTCCCCCCCCCCTGCAGCAGGATGTCCTCCCGGCTGCGACACCTGCTGGGGGAGGAGGAGATCGATGGAGGACAGGAGAGGGGGTCGTGCGGGCTGCGATAGAAGCCCATAGGCTTCTATAGGGTATCGCCTCCCAGAGGTGGCGATTCCCTGCCCGGCGGACGGGTAATGGTACATAGGAAAATGCGGTAAAACCCTGTTTTACCGCATTTTCCCTTTAGTACATCCCATCCTTAAGCTCCCCACCCCCATATCTGCTACTGCAACTTCTCCAAGAGAAGTCGCAGACGATCCCCCTTGAGCTGCCCTGTCCTTTTGTATACAATATCACATACGATCCCATTCCCCACTGCGGGATCCGATGGATCCTTGGTGGAGCAGTGCTAATCTCCTGCTCCGATCGTATGGGACTGCGCATCGGAATCAGAGGTTAAACACATGCACGTTGGGCCCTTTTCATCAGATTCCTCATCCTGATGCCTCCGAATCAAATGAAAAAGGGCCCAAATCACATAAGTGGATGGGGGTCTTAACTGTATTTCCACTACACTTCCATGTCCATAATAGGAGAAGTGTCCCATGGCAACCACTCAGCACTGAAGTAACATATATAATGTGCATACTATAAAATGATATATAACAGCTGATTGGTTGCCATGGGAAACTTCCCCACTGGCTCACTTCTCCTCCCTTATCACTGCTTCCCACATATGCCCCTAAGGCCAGGATCCAATTGCAGGTGTAAATTTACAGCATGGCACAAATTAATATAACCTGATAGTATATTGAGCTATCCAATTACAGCACGCTTTATAATACATGGCTCCATGCATGATCGCGCAAAAACAATATGGTGGCCACTGTAAGTCACCACTGGAAACACCCTTTCTAGGGCCGGATGAGCTGTGCAATCACACCATCTCCACAGACAGTGGCCCTTATTCAGATCAGATCGCAGTACAAATGTGTTCTCAAAATGGGCTAAACCATGTGCACTGCAGGTGGGACAGATGTAACATGTAGAGCAGTGGTAGCCAACCCTAGCCCTCGAGAGCTACCAACAGTGCACATTTTCCAGACAACCTAGCTGCTGCACAGCTGAACTCATTAATCACTGACACATTTTAAAAGATACACAGATGAAGCTAATTAGCTCACTTGTGATTCTGTGAGGAGACCTGCAAAACATGCACTGTTGGTAGCTCTCGAGGACTAGGGTTGGCTACCCCAGATGTAGAGAGTTACATTTGGGTGAGTTCTTTTGTATCTGTGCAGGGTAAATACTGGCTGCATTATTTTGACACTGCAAAATAGATTTCAGTTTCAACACCCCACCCAAATTTAACTCTCTCTGCACATGTTACATCTGCCCCACCTGCAGTGCACATGGTTTTAGCCATTTTGAGAACAAATTTGTACTGAGCTCAGTTCTGAAGTGCCACTGTCTCCTGAATACTGTTTAGTCACGTGTTGTAAATGTCCCTCACAAAATGTAGAGGTTGCCATTTTGGGAGGGACATTTATTAGAGGCTCTGTGTATGAAGAGAGTCAGGTTCCAAACTGCCAGGACCATGGACCATCGGCGCCATAACAACAAGCACGTAGTATAGCATAATATGTAAGGGGCATTATTACTTTGTGGAGCATAATACGGTGTAATGGGCATTTAATGTTATAAGGAGCATTATTGTGTGGGGCATAATGATGTGGTGTCAGGGGCATAGCTGTGGGGCCACAATATGGAGCTAGGGTTATAATATGGTGTAAGGGGCATTACTGTGTGGGGAATAATATGGTGACAGGCATTAATGTGTGGGGCATAATATGATGTTAGGGGCATTACTGTGTGAGGCAGAATATGGTGTTAGGGGCATTACTGTGTGGGGCAGATTATGGTGTTAGGGGCATTACTGTGTGGGGCATAATATGTCGTTAGGGGAATAATATGGTGTAAGGGGCACTTAATGTTATAAGGAGCATTATAGTGTGTGGCATAATGATAATGAGTAATTACATTTTGGGGTCTGGTATAATGTGTAATTGGTATTACAGAGTATATGTAAGGGAGTTGCTATAAATTGCAAATATTGTAAAGCCCCGTACACACGGGGGGAGATATATTGCTCAGGAATATATTGCTAGCAATATATTCCTGAGCAATATATTGCCCAGTGTCTTCTTTGCATCAGCGACCAGAGATGGTCGCTGATGAAAAGGAACCTCTGCTGGGGGAGCCGCAGAGATAATTAGCAAGCTCCTGCGACCAGCGATTACAATGGGGCAGAAAATGGGAGCGCGCACCCGGCGATTTATCGCTGGTGCGCACTCCAATCACTGGCAATATGGTCGCCTACGACCATATTACCAGCGATTATAGCCCCTATCGCCCCCGTGTGTACACAGCCTAAGAATCATACATTTTTGCATCAGGTATTTCCAACTGTCGGAAATACGGACCAATTTGACAGTCAGAATTTGGCATTTGGAATGGCCGCGTATTGACGAAAAATGACGCAGATTGTCAAAAAAGGGCAACAGATTTTACAAACCGTGCAGAGTTGACTTTTAAATAGTGGAATCTGCACAGGCTTTAGGTAGGCATCATGTGGTCAAACAGTCAACACAAACAATAGGTCATCCTGGCAATGATCAACACATGAAAAGGTGAGGATACACCTGAAGTCCCTATTGGTGGGGTCATTAAGCTGTTTTAGTTCTGAAGCAGTGCA
This sequence comes from Crinia signifera, assembly GCF_055691185.1. Lineage (NCBI taxonomy): Eukaryota > Metazoa > Chordata > Amphibia > Anura > Myobatrachidae > Crinia > Crinia signifera. Next base: position 38,804,027 of record NC_139225.1, on the reverse strand, counting down.
TTGTCACTGTATACACCAGTGGTTCTCAACCTTCTGTGTACCCCCAACAGCGCATGTTTTCCAGGTCTCCACACAGAATCGCAAGTGAAATAATTAGCTCCACCTGTGGATCTTTTGAAATGTGTCAGTGAGTAATGAGTGCACCTACCGGGTGACCTAGAAAACGTGCACCGTTGGGTGTACGTAAGGACCTAGGTTGAGAACCACTGGTCTATACTGATTGGGGTCATGACGAAACACACACAATTACACCCCAAAAAAAAAAACCTGTGTCGACCATATTCAGGTTGTCCTTTTGTCAGGGTTGCCTAACTGACTCTCTCCATGAGGGAGAAAATGCTCTGTTCCTGGGCTTCCCTGGTAATGTATGATTGCCATCACCTGTGGGGAGCTAGGTAACTGATAAGCAAGGTGTTTCACCACAGGTGCTGGCAATCCTACATTACCAGGGCAGTCCAGGAACAGAGGGTTAACCCTAACCCTCATGGAGAGAGTCAGGTAGGCAACCCTGCCTTTTGTTGACCATACAGTGTTAGTACATAGTAGTGCCAGCGATCAGTCACACACATGCCACGTAACGCCTGCATACATAGTTACAGTACCTGTGAGCAGTATATACACATTACATGCAATCCCGCACCTGTGTCATCACACTGTCAGGACAGTGCCGACCTGCCGCCTCTGTGTCGGGGGCTGGCTGGTTGCACGGTGGCATCTGGGCAAGCAGGTTTCGCTGTCCCTGCTGTTGCTTCCGGACACTGGCGGGTTATTACAGAGTCTCCTCGTGTTTAAAGGGACACGTCCCTCCCCCTCCCACTCTGCTGCCGCTGAATGTGTGTACCTGCGCTGGGTGCAGCTCTCGTCATATGTACTAAGGAAGAGCCAGGGACAGCAGCCAGCATGACAGCCTTCCAATAATACACAGGCTGCAGGAGCCTCGCACAGGAGGTATGTACTAAAAATCTGTGGCTGTATGCTGTAATGCAGAGATTACTCAGTATGTGTTTTCAGTAGATTACAGGTAACCTCGGAAGTGATAAGGATTTCTTTTCTATTTACTAAACTTCGTCTGATTATAACCTTTTACCCATACTTGCCTACCTGACCCTCTTCATGAGGGAGTAAATGTTCTGTTCCTGGACTTTCCTGGTAATGTATGATTGCCATCACCTGTGGGGAGCTAGGTAATTGATAAGAAAGGTGTGACCACAAGTGATGACAATTATACATTACCAGGAAAGCCCAGGAACAGAGCATTTTTTCCCTCATGGAGCGGGTCAGGTAGGCATGGCAGGCGACGGGGGGGAGGTCAAAGGGGACACTCGTACCGGGCCCCAGCCTTGTGAGGGGCCCCAGGCCTCTGAGGGGTCAGGGGCTGCAACCCTAGCATTGGTTTTAAAGGTGCCAGCTGCCTGCCTGCACACCTGGATTCCTGGTAGGGTACTTACTTGGAACCCAATCCAGTTACCCCCCCCTTGGTCTGGTCCCCTGTCTAGTTACTCACACTTATGAGTTGAATGACATCTTGCAACACAACAAATTGCCCAACACAAAATGCTGCGCTCTCCCCAATTACAAGGGATAGTGAATATGGTACTTCTTTACTTTCACGGCGCCACTCTAGATAGGACAGATAGGATACTAGATAGGATACGATTTGTATGCGATTTGACATAAGATATCGCATAAGATATAGGATAGGACAGATAGGATACTAGATAGGATACGATTTGTATGCGATTTGACATAAGATATCGCATAAGATATAGGATAAGATTTACTATCCATTTCATTACCCCACTATCCACTAGGGCGTGGAGTGAGAATAGAATAGTGTGGCGAGCGCAGCGAGCCACCGAGCCCGAAGCGTGGCGAGCGGACACGGATGTTGTTTGAAAGCAAGTCCCCAATATCGCATGCCATTTGCATGCAATTCCATAAAATGCATTCCGTGTCCCCTCGCGGGGCTCGCTGCGCTCGCCACGCTTCGGGCTCGGTGGCTCGCTGCGCTCGCCACACTATTCTATTCTCACTCCACGCCCTAGTGGATAGTGGGGTAATGAAATGGATAGTAAATCTTATCCTATATCTTATGCGATATCTTATGTCAAATCGCATACAAATCGTATCCTATCCTATCTGTCCTATCTGTCCTATCTGTCCTATCTAGTGGCGCCGTGAAAGTAAAGAAGTACCGTGAATATAAAAAAAAAATATATATATATATATATATATATATATATACATACAATAAGCAATTTGATAAAAATCAGTGTGCAAGATTGGGGGCTACAGATATATCTGTGTACGGGGCCCCAAGATTTTTGTTGCCAGCCCTGCAGGTAGGCAACCCTGGTTTTACCAGAGGTGACTTCAGCTGCTACCTGACCATACTTATTATATTTGGGTACCTTGTACACCAACAATATAAGTAATATTCCATTATACAGTATGTAATTTGTACACAAACCAACACCATCCAGTTATAATAGGGCCGCCCAGTGCAGCGCAGTGCCTGTGTAGTGTGTATGACATTGGTGAGCCTGGAATCACCTGAAATATATTACTGGGCCAGTAGTGATGCTGGGACCATGAATGATGTTCCTGTGTTATTGCTGTGTTTAATGCACAGGTGTTATAATGTAGTCTACAGGCCTAAAATGTTTTAACCAAAATAAGGGATAACGTGGTGAGAATGTGTACATACATTATTATTAATAATAATAATAATGTACAAATTCTGACTTACCAAAATATGCAAATTTTACATTTATTTTAAGAATTTACCACCCAGTCAGCTTCTCTTACATGTTACAGACTATGTTTGAAAATGCCAGTTAGGAGCTGACTGCGTGAGCTGCACATCCGCATTCAGCTATACCACATTGCGCAGCGGACACTTCTGGGAGAGTTCCGCAGTTTCAGACATACTGTACATTCTGCAGCTCCTCCAGAAAACCGGTATTTAGCTGCAAATATTCAATGATAAACGAGCCCCTTAATGTCCACAGTACTGTCATATGTATGTGTATATCTATAGCACTTATTCATTAGTTTAATTCCTACTTTTAAGATAAATTTGTTTTTGCAGAAATGCAGATGCAGAAGTGAAATGCATTGTTATATGGCATGCATGTGTGCACCACTAATACCCTTTTCACATGGCATTTATACCGGATGCTATTGCTGAGTTCACTTGGGTCGATGTGAAAATACCACAGTGAAGAACATGGGTCAACCTACCCGGCAATATAACCTGGGTTATAAGAAGGGTTAAACCCAGGTCGCCCCGGGTTCAGTATGAAAGCGTTAGAACCGGGGCGGATCACAGTTCTGATAGCGAAGTGAAAGTGGTCTAAATGCATTTGTCAGACAGATTTTTCACAAGCTGCCTTTTCTTTCTGTGGGTCGCAGGTTGCCCCCAATTTAAAAGAAAAACAAAACTTAAAAAAAAGTGGAAATATGATAAACTATAACATCCCTCCCAAATAGTCAGACTGGCATTTGCAGCCCCATTGCGTATATCTGTCCGGTTCCTCAGTCCTGAAGGGTGTCATGCTGTGTTTGCACTGGCACTTCCGACGGTGTGGACACCTATCTGTGTTTATGCAAGGAGGAGAAAGAGGTGTTGTACAAAGCTACATTGCATAGCATGCAGCCATTATGTGATTTCCAGTCAGAGGACTCTTAATAAATAAAGTCAAAAGCTTTAAATAAATGAAATCTTTTAAATAAAAACATTTAAAAAAAAAAGCAACTTCAAAATTGTTCCTGATCCGGGTTCTCCAGTCATTTCATCGCTTTGCATTTCTATATTTGTACTAGTTAAAATCCCATAAAAATGGCAGCTCCTGCAATGTACTTTTACTTTGAGCTGTGATCGCTTTTATTTTCACTTTGCTCAGTGACAGTTTTCAGTCCACAAATTCTCCACTCCATCCCACCCCAGTCCCTATCTGCTATGACCTCCATTCTGTCTCCACAGCTTCCTCTATCCACATCTGGCAAGTTTGAAACAGATCAGTGTCCCTGCAAAAATTGCTTTCACTATAAATTGTTCCATCAAGCTTTTACTGGTCAGTGGTGGTACTTCACCTCATAGAGGTGAGGAGTAGTTGGTCTTATTTATAGAGCTATATATCTATCTCACTGCTGGTCTGTATCCTATACATTTTGCTTTCTGCTATATTCATGTGTGTATTATTTTTTTACAAACGCGTATGCAGGAAGAATTTCTTGCGGTCAGCGCCGTCCTTTGCGATGATAGTACCTGGATTCCTATCTGCGCAAAGTGCGCATGCGCCGAGTTAAGGCAATGCCTCCGGGAATGCTGGGAGGGATTCAGTTGGATCCCTCACAGCAGAAAACTGTTATAGAAGCCCATAGGTTTCTATGGACAACTCTGATTTTAAAATTGCATTGCCCACAGCATCCAGGCCACTGTATGTAACCCTCCCTTTGGGGTTTATTTACTAGGATTGAAGATGGGATGTTACCCATAGCAACCAATCAGAATCCACAGTATCTATTTAGCACCTTCTAGACAATAATAAATAGTAGATAGAATCTGAGTAGTTGCCCATAGCAACATCACATTTTCAATAGAACTCCCATCTTAGTAAATAAGCCCCTTTGTTTCTACAAAATCTTGAATGAAAGTCAAAAAAAAAAAAACTGATCGGTGTATTGGTATTGCCAGGGTATGCGGATCTACAGGCATCATGACAGCAGGTACTAAAGGCTCACTGCGCTTAAGGTCGACAGGTTCAAAAGGTTGACATGAAAGTAATGGACACATTTGCTTGATTTACCATCCAAGTAGACTAGAACAGGGGAAAGTAACCTGTGCCGGGGCGAGGCCCATTGCCTGGGGGTAGCCTGTGGGGATATACTGTACGTCTCTACTGATGGTGGTTACATAGTACCAAGCAAACAATAAACATGCCTTGACACTTTGGGGGTGATTCAGGTTTCCTCGCAAAGCACATCGGGTTTGCTAATGGACAAAACCATGTGCACTGCAGGTGGGGCAGATGTAACATGTGCAGAGTTAGATTTGGGTGAGATATTGTTTCTGTGCAGTGAATACTGGCTGCTTTATTCTTACACTGCAATTTAGATATCCGGAACACACCTCACCCAAATCTAACTCTCTCCGAACATGTTACATCTGCCCCACCTGCAGTGCACATGGTTTTGTCTATTAGCAAACCAAGGGGGTGATTCTGATTTACTCGCTATATAGCGAGTTCGGCCCTGTTCCGATGTTTTGGGTACTGCCCACGTGCAGCTCCCCTTTGCGAATGGCTTTGGCAATTGCATAGTAGCCGAGCTGTATGTAACCATTGCAGCGGGAATGGGACTCGTCCATGGGAACCCCCAGCTTTTGTGGGCATCCCCATGACGATGGCTGCCGGGGGCAGGACGTCAGCCGCCCACCCTGTCTTCATCCTGCCGCACGCAAATAAGTCAGTTTTTACTGACTTCTATTTGCGAAGTCAGGAGAAATCATCGATGTCCAGAGCTTACTGAGCAAACCAGAATCAGGCCCCAAATGTGCTTTGCAAGCCAACCTGAATCACCCCCTTTGTGTGTTGACATCTTGACCCTGTCTACCTTTTTGTACTTGTCAACGTAATGTAAGTTAACCATACGGTGTTGAGCTGGGCACTGTAGATTTTCTATACCACGCCCGTCGTGACAATCATCCAACAAAGGCAATGTACAGTGCTGTACACCACGACTGCGCTACTCATGGTTCTACCCTCTATCCCGTTTAGGTATTTCACGTTGGATTCCTCTACCAGCCACTAGGCGATGTTTTCAAGGCAACATCTCAAGGTCCTTTTAATCGGGAATGCAGGGTAAGGTCCATTTATACGATGTTCAAAGATAAAGCTCACACCGCAGACTGTGGTTCTGTGGTCAGTACTGTACCCAGCACATAGTCGGTGCATAATCCATCCATCAATCTCCAACCTGGCAACTTTCACTGTTTAAATGATCTAGAATAGTCTGTAAGGGTCCGATGTTCACCATCTAAGGAGGCATTCGTAGGGGAAAGCCCAGCATTTTTATAGGGACTCCCATAAAACGCTGGGTGTTCCCCCTTCTGCCAGCCCTCCCTTCCTGGAGCGAATGTCTCGGCGAGTGTGAAACTTGTCAAAGCCGTTCGCTCCCGGGGTTTGCACATACGCATAATAGTGCCTGCACAAACCCTGAACTTCGGTGACGGACAAATCGGAATCGGCCCCTTTGTACTGTTTTAACTGTCTAGCCAAACCTCTTAGTAGTTTGCCCTGTTCTGTTACTCCAACATAGAGGGGTATTCAATGACCCTGACGGCGATCTATACTGGCGAGAAGTGCCTATAGCTCGCCGTCAATGTATTCAACTCCCTCCCCTTCACTCGCCATTTCCACCTTGCTGGTTCCCTTTGGCGAGATAGAAATGGTGAGTGTGGCCATTATAACGGCAGGGCTCGCCAATAAAGGGATCCTCGCCATCCTCTCACGGCAAGGAATTCTCCTTTACGTTGAACAAGGGGGTTTGACGCGGTACAAACCCTCTCGCTGGCCGCATTGAATACCTTCCAAAAACGTGTAATGTGAGAGAGTTAGATGGGACAGGGGCATTTACAAACTGAAATCTAAATTGCAGTGTAAAAATGAGGGTTGCCGACTTTAAGAATCTCATCTCCGGGAGAAACCCGGAGAGGAGACTTTCAGCTGCATTTCTGGGGGTGGGGCTTGAGTGTGGCATCATTAAGCCCTGCCCCTATGATGCAAAATAGCCAAATTCATGGATCTCTGTAGAGGGGGCGGGGTTGAAATTATGCAATTGTGCCATTTTAGCTCCGCCCCTCCTCTGAGACCTGCAGAATCATATTGCGTTATTTGAATGCCGACGTCGGGGGAATGCCGACGTCGGGGGAAGACCGCCGCGATTGGGGGGCGCAGTGGGGGTCCCCCTGAATCTGGGAGGGTTGCCCACCTTTCCCGGGGGCCGGGAGGGGGACCCGATTTTCGGGAGACTCCTGGCCATTCCGGGAGGGTAGGCAACCCTGGTAAAAATAAAGCCCAGCATTTGTGGCTATATGCAAAAGCTGACAGTATCTACCCTCAGGGGTGTAACTACCATAGGTGCAGGGGGTACAGCTGCTGTGGGGCCCAGAGCTGAGAGGGGCCCACTTTAGATGGGGAGGGACCTGGCTCGGACCTGGCATGAGCATCGGCCTTTCCCTGTGTGGGGCGACCAGCCGCATGCTAGCAATGGTAAAACTACAACTCATGCTGAATCAGGCCCATGGTCTGTAAAGGTGCCCATACACTAGTAAGATTTATCTTCAGATCTGGCTGGTTGGAACAGTTTGTCAGTTTTCCAGCATTTCCAAGCAAATGGTCAACTGAGATTTGCTCTCATACATAACCATGTTTTTGTTCCAACCAGATAAATCTGCGTGTGTATGGCTACCTTAAGAGTAATGTACATTAGACATCCTCGTATGCTCTGTTCTTATTTTTATGTATCTCACATGATATAGTGTGGTTCCCAAAACTGTGTGCCTTGGGACACATGCAGGGGTGCCTTGGGACACATGCAGGGGTGCCTTGGGACACATGCAGGGGTGCCTTGGATTGGTGGTCCAGGAAGAATTCTAATAATTTGTGGCTAATGTAATAGGCATTACCAGTGCTTGTGGCTTCCCAGCATAAAGTATGTGGACAAACAGAAGCTAATCTTGTGCCTCGCCACATAACCAACCCCAAGGAAGACCTAGAAACACATTTCCCAATAAGAATGTTTTTGGCCTAGGGGTGCTGTGAAAAAAAATTCTGATAATCTAGGGTGCTGTGATTCAAGTAAAGATGGGGAAGCGCTGATATAAGGTATTCATGTGTGTGTCATGTATTTCCTGCGGCTGCAGAGTGGGGAAATCGGCACTGATGAACCAGTACGTCAACAGCCGCTTCACCAACTACTACAGAGCGACCATAGGAGCGGACTTCTTCACAAAGGAACTGCGAGTGGATGACAAGCCGGTAACCGTGCAGGTAACCCTAAGAACATGCCCAGAGATTTACCTGATTACGGGGAAGACATTTTTGTATATTTCCTGGTAATAAATATATTTTTTTTAAATGGGGGAGATTCAGGTGCGAGCTGAATTCGCTCCCCTGGACGATTTTTGAGTGTGCAAAACCCCAGAGCGAACGCCTTAAGCAAGTTTCTCACTCAGTGGGGTGTTCACTCATATATACGCTGCGAATATACGCAGCCTAGCAACCCGGTCTGAATCAGGCCCAGTATGTGTAATATGCAACTTTACTATGCATACCTCCCAACTTCTGATTAAATGAAATAGGGACAGCCGCGCGAGCGCCCGAAAAGGGGGCGGGACGTATGCAAATGAGGGTACGACTTATGCTAATTAGCCGCGACCTCATTTTCATGCGAGAATAGACGCTGTGCGCATGCGCACTGCGTCTATTCTATTAGATTGGGGGGTCTCCCAACTGCCACCCCCCGCAGCGGGACAATGCCTGCTGCGGGTGGGACAGCGGGACAGCACCCGAAATCGGGACTGTCCCGCTGTAATCGTGACAGTTGGGAGGTATGCTATGTAGCGAGGTTCATGTAGATGGGTAAATTGTATGCATCCACACTAGGACTTCCAGTGATGTTAATAAACACAGCTATGGATGCTGCAAGTGTCAGGTTGCATCGTATGCAATATGTGATGCATGGTGACCTTAATTCAGATGAATCCCAATGTAAGAACCAGAAATCCTCAATCTCTGGCAGGTCAGGCCACTTGCTCACACACCCTGAGGCAGGGGGTGGGCAATTCTTGTCCTCAAGAGCTACCAACAGAGTTCGTGTCTCATGTAGGGCGGGATGTATTAATATACATCGCCGCCCTTCGCCGGGTGTCCGCCGCGATGCTGCCGCATATGTACTAACATATGCGGCTGGCATCGCGGTGCGATACCTGTACTGTGGTCTGAGGGGGGACTCCGTCTCCTCCCTGCCGGCTCCTGATGCCTACACGCCGGGGACAGCTAAGCAGGCTGTCCCCGGCGCCGCCTCCTCCCCGCTGCAGCCGGAAGGACGTCCGGCTGCGTTGATAGGGGGAGGAAGGGCTTACCTTCCGGGGTCCTGGAGGACCTGCAAGAAGGTAAGCCCAAGGGAGGGGGAAAGGGGGGGGCGGCGGGGTTGCGGCGAAAAGAAGCCCATAGGCTTCTATAGGGTATCGCCACCCCAGAAGGTATGCATGTGTGTGTGTATGTATGTGTGTATATCCCCCCCCCCTCCCGCGATTTGCGACCCCCTCCCACAATTGTAGCCCCCCGCGATTTGCGGGACCCCCGCGCCACCCCCCCCCCCCCCCCCCCCGTGCGCAGCTCCCGCGATTTGCAAGACCCCCGCGACCGCCCTCCCGCAATTTGCAGACCCTCTCCCGCGGACCCCCCTCACGCAATTCACGGCACCCCCCCCTCCTGAGATTCGCAGACCCCCGCATCCCGCGATTCATGCCCCCTCCCGCGATTCACGGACCCCCACGTGCCACCCCCTCCCTTGATTCACGTCACCCCCCGCGCCCCTCCCGCGATTCACGGACCTCGACAACCCCCCTTCCCGCGATTCAAGCCCCGCCCCCTCCCACTAATCGTGGATCCCCGCACATCGCGCCCCCCCTCCCGCAATTTGCAGATCCCCTTCTGGCAATTCCACCCCCCAGCGGACCCCAGCGGACCCCCGCGACCCCGCATTTCACGTACCCCCGTGACAATGGGGGATCCTATACCGCCACAAGCAGGTACCGCCCCTAGGTGGGAAATCCGGCCCTGGCTGCCGCGCTGCAGGTTCCCCCACTGCCAGAAGGGACTCCACGGTCCTCTGCACCAGCGCCACAACTTTTATCAATGTCTTGCCCACATACCACTATTATACAGCCTCCTGCTCTCATGCACGCTCACTCCCTCCCAGTGGGAGGAGACGCTCACCCACTGCCGGGAGCTGCATACTGTCCCCCACCCTCCTCCAGTTCTAGGGATGCCCATCGACCATCAATGATTTCAAATAATCGATGGTTTATGGCCGATGTTGAATACTTTTGCCATCGATGTGGGAGGACCAGATGGTTTCCCTACATCGATGGCAAAGAAGAACCGATCAAGTTTCAATTTTTTTTTTAAGGTGCCGGGACACGGAGCATAGCTCCGCCCCCCCCCCCCCACACCCGGAATTCCCGCCACCAAGTTCTGATTGACCCACGGCCTATTCAGTCAGATATAATGGATGACCATCGATAGCTACAACAATCGATGGTTATCCAAGTAATATGTTACTACTATCGATGGCAGGGTGCAAAATCGCCATCAATGCCAACCATCGATGGCGTCTGCCCCAATGCCTATCCCTACTCAGCAACAGCCAAAAACCTTTACTACCCCTCATGCCCACACACCTCTATCACTGCCCTGCCTCCTGTTCTCCTGCCCCGTAACTTCCGCCAGTGGGGACCCGCTCACCCTGTGTTTCCCACATTCCCCTATCATGCTTTACCACCCAGCCTCCTGCTCTCATGCACCCTAACTCCCACCCAGTAGGAGGAGACACTGACTCAGGGGCACCGTCCTGTACTCCTGTGCTGCCACGCTGGACCCTCACCCACTGGCAGAAGCTGCACAGTGTCCCCCACCCTCCTCTTTAGTCCCCCGTATGCCCACACACCACTATCACTACCAGCTTTCCTGAACCGCCACTGGGGAGTCGCTGACGCTGTGTTGCCCACATACCCCTATCATGCCTCATAGCCCAGCCTTCTGCTCTCATGCACCCTAACTCCCACCCAGTAGGAAGAGACACTGACTCAGGGCCACCGTCCTGTGCTGCCACGCTGGACCCTCACCCACTGGCAGAAGCTGCACAGTGTCCCCCACCATCCTCTTTAGTCCCACTTATGCCCACACACCCCTATCACTACCCAGCCTCCTGTTTTCCTGTGTCGTGACCTCCGCCAGTGGGGAGCCGCTGACTCAAAAACACCCTACTATACTATTGCACACACACACACAGCCCCCCTCCCCACACCCACAAATGTCACTGTACCCTCCACACTATCAATGTACATCTTACTCTGTAACCGCTTTTTAATTAAACAAAACAATACACACCCCCTTCCAAATGATATGCTCTCTATTTAACACATTTCACCTATAACTCAAGTTGCAATACAGGGCATCTTACATACAATTCTAACCATATTTCTCACAATACAAACGTTCACAAATTAAGGGGGCACAGCCCCTTACGCCGGTGTGAAGAGCGCCCGTAGGGCGCAATGAATCCCCTAGTATATATATTTACATACCATACCGCAATGACAAGTCAACAGACTCTCGATTACGCAGCAGTAAAAGTTCATAAGCATAGGCCTGTATGCTTTTTCTGCCCCCCCCCAAAAAAGGTGTTGCTATATATCTATAATTATAATAATGTACTGATTAATAAAAGCATTGCACTCTACTCCTGTGCAGTATAATGTACTATATGTATAATGGGTAGCGTAACTGTACAGTCAGGAACCTGACCCATAGTGGAAGGGGTGGACCCTCTAGCAGTAGGACCACTAGGGGTTCCCCTGTGGGCCCATCCAGCACTGGACCCTTGTTCATTCAAGTGGAGCTGCTGTGTTTCTTGGGTCAGCAGAAGAACATTTAGGAGTCATTATGAAAATGGGTTTAAACTGGATGAATTAGCTTAATTGCCATTCTAGTGTTTATCGATGTTGGTCTTCTGTGATACAAGTAATAACCAACTCTCTCCTAGATCTGGGACACGGCGGGCACAGAGCGCTTCCAGTCCCTGGGCGCTGCGCTGTACAGGTGCACAGACTGCTGCATCTTGGTGTTTGACGTTACATCCCCAAGTTCTTTCCAAGCTCTCGATGCCTGGCAAAAAGAATTCTTGGTACAGGCTGATCCACCCTCCCCAGATAAATTCCCTTTCGTGGTCATAGCCAACAAGACAGACCTAGAGGAGCGCCAGGTCAGTATGTGGCTTTGCACTGCGTCAATCACTTCTGCAGGTTGCGCCATGTTGGTTTGCTACAAATCAAAATAAATAGTGTAACTAAACAAAGGACAAAGGAGATATTGTTCTGTTGTATAGCTATCATTATTTACGGCCATTGCCGGGAAGTAGAGCACCTGTAAATTGCAAGGGAACGGTATCATTTATACATTGTAATATCTGTTATTGCTCCAATTCCCGGCACCCCTTGGTGTATCCTGTCACAGCTCCTACACAGAGGCTATTAGAGGTACAGTGTCCGCCATGTAACCTGTCCTAATTCAACTTTAAAGAACTAGGACCATCAGTCCTCAAGCTCGGTCCCCAAACGGTTGTATGTTTTTCCAGGTCTCCTCGCACCAAGGGATCTTTTAAAATGTCTCCTACCACGTCACTCTGAACTGAGAACCCGGGTTATTGCTGAAGCAAAACAGTGAAACAGTTGACCCTGGTTGGCTGCAATTGAGAGGCAGACCCGGATAAAGTCTAGAAGGATGCTGATGGGCAGGCTCAGGTGCACTTGGAATTGACAATCTCTCATGCTGTGTACACATGGTGCTATTCAAGCCCTATTTGATCGGGATGGAATCGAGCCAAATGTATGCATTTGATTTTGACTGTATAGCACAGATTTGTACTATATAGTCATGGCTGCACTGTCTATTTGGCTATTCAATTTCCTGATGTGAACGGAAGTCTGCATCAGGATCGAAAGCTTAAAACCATGTTTGTCGAGGACTCTGGCACCCAAACTCCCGAGTCCTCCCCCAAGCCTGCCGTATGCTCACTGCAACTAATGGCGGTGGGGGCAGCGGAGGGTTGCTCCGACATGCGGTCGCTGGAGTGGAGGTGCAAGGGGGAGCGACGGGAGGGGAGCTACCACTGTGTGTGTGTGTGTGTGGGGGGGGTGCCCGGAGAGGTGATGCACCACTGGCACACACCTATCAATCAGTGGCATGCACAGAATTTCTCAGGCGAGCCAACGCAGCTCAGCCCGAGAAATCTCCGAGCATACCACTGAAGTGGTTATAGGGGTAAGTATAGCTGATGCCCCAGCACTGACCCATGTCATCCTGAGTCAAACACGGGTCAGAGACGCAGCTTCAGAGTGAGTAATGACTACACCTCTGCACCTGCCAGGTGACACCAAAAACGTGAGCTGTTTGCGGAGCCCTGTACTAGATAAGTGGTTCTTAAAGTCCAGTCCTCAAGGCACCCCAACAGACCATGTTTTAAGAATATCCATATTTAAGCACTGGTGACTAAATTAGTACTGTACCTCAGTTTGTTATACCATCAATGGACAAGCATGGATATCCTTAAAGCCTGGATTTGTTGCCTTGAGGACTGAGGGCCTAATGATCGGACTGGGCCTAGTTCCGATGGTTGGGGACCGCGCATGCATGTATTTGCGCATATGCAGACCCTGGCACCAAGCAGCTTTGGCGAGTTACACACTCGTTGGGACATTTGTTGCGGGGAGGGAGGGGAGGAAATGGTGATGGACCATGGGATCGCCCAATCCCTCTTCAGTGCACACCGAAGGAAATAATAAAAGTCAGTTCAGACTTTTATATCCAAAGACAAGAGTAATCATTCAATGGTCGACCACATGTGAGGGGATGTGTTAGTGAACACATCCCCTCTCATGGTACCGAGGGGATTGGGGGAGGGGGGATTCAGCGGGCAGCGTTTCCGCGCTCGGTAAGCAGCGATTACCGAGTCAACATGCATCACCCCTATAGTATTCCAGTCAATAGCTGACAGAACAAGCCCAAATTCACAGTGCTGGAAATTACTGTGATGTGAATCCATCAGTCAGGGTAATATTCTATTCCCAGGCACATACTATACAATACAATACAATACAACGGTTGGTGATGAGCAAGAGCCGGTTTTAGCACAACCACAGTATTTGGTATGGTGCAGACCTGGTCTTAGGGACCCATCACTAAATAGCCGAGCAAATATTGTACATTAAGTAACAGATAGACAATGTGAATGTCTTTTTGAATTGCATGGTGTGGTTGCTGTTCCTGTATCCTCGCTGTCACTCTGCTGGAGGCTGTCCACACCATTCATCACTGTTTGCAGTAATGCTGCCTTGTGCTTGCTTGTCTGCTATAGACATATTTACAACGTGGCACATGTATAAGAGAGCGTGACCTAACCGGTCTGCAAACATTTACTAGCACACACGTTGTGTACAAATCTAGCTTTTCTTCAGGATTGTCATTTGGTGCATCTGTAACTTCTGCAGAAAGCAGCTCAGAGCCCTGAGAGAGTGTTGATTGTGTAAAATAGTAGGAGCCAGGAAGGTGCCGGATGACCTCCCGAAAGTCGGGATTCCGTCTTACAGGGGCTATTCTCCCTGGTGGGGGTCCACGACCCCCACCAGGGAGAATAGAACCTGTTGCCAGCAGTCGGGATTCCGACATCGGTATAATGACTGTCAGGATCCCGATGGTCGGAACGGCATACCACCCCTGAGCCAGGGGTGAAGAAAGGGATCAATAGGTGTATTTTAGGGCCACCTTAACGTTTAGGCAAACTGGCAGCAGTCCAGGGTCCCATAATTCTAGGGGCCTCCCAGCAGGGGCAGGTGGTGTTGACTCAATCAGCCACGAGGCAGCATTCTCTACCTGCCTAGCATGCTGATTGGTGGATGGCTGGATGGAACTATCCACCAATCAGAGTACAGCATTCTCTACCTACCTCCCAACCAGCAGCAAGACAGTCAATGGCTATCCGCATGCTGATTGTTGGATGGCATGGGCTCAGTGGCGTAACTATAAATTTTGCTACCCCCTGCTAAAAAGTTTGTGGTGCCCCCCACCCCACCCAGGCTCCTCTCCAGCGTGTTTCCCCAGCGTGTGACGTAATGACGTCACACGCATAACGGAGAAGCTGAAGCAGGATAGAGGAAGAGAGACGAGGATACAATGATGCATCCCAGGCCACCCTAGCACGCCCATCCGCCCGCCCATCCTGTACACCAGGGCTGGGCAATTGCGGCCCTCCAGATGTTGATGGACTACACATCCCAGCATGCCTTGCATCAGTTTAAGCATGGCCACATAGCAAAACTAATGCAAAGCATCCTGGGATGTGTAGTTCATCAACATCTGGAGGGCCGCAATTGCCTAGCCCTGCTGTACACAGTAGCCAATAGCCAGCTCTGTGTACAGTCAATTGAATCAGTGGTGGGATTTGTTATCTCTGCCATGGCCGCACTCGCGCTGTAGATGACTCGCCCCTGGTGTTCAGCCCGTGGGCAGCAGCAGGCAACAGCATCTCAGTGTGTCGAGCGGGTGCCGGCGCCCACACAGACCCCACTGCTGCTTGCTCCCCCAAGCGGCTGCTGGGACTGCCTTACAGTAGTTACGCCACTACATGGGCTATCCGTGATTAAAAATTGGTTTCCTTCAATGGGTTGCTAGGGGCCCCAGTGCTTTTCTTTACCCAGGGCCTACAATGCTGGTAAGACAGCCCTGTCTGCATTACTTTGCTGCTATCAGGGTAGTTTATCTCTGTGAGAGATGTTCAAAATATCTGCTAAAAAATGCCAGCGTAGCTCACATTTGTTATATAAACTCAAATACAAACTTGTGTAAAAAAAAAAAAAAGATATTTCCTAAATAAGGTAAACTTTACAGGTCATTACGATAAATAAAAATGTTTTCTTGCCAATTTTTACACCTATTTTGACATTCATTTGCCACTCAAAGGGGGGTATTCAATCTTTGGTCACAGCTGAGAATTTGCAGGCAGGATTCAATGTTCTATTTTGTTAAACTTAAATATTTTTCACTACGTCAGAAATGAATTTGGTTCATCCTTACTAGATTGTAAGCTCCATCCGAGTAGGGCCCTCTTCCCTCCTGTTGTCAAAGCCCTCTTCTCTTCACATTTCACTCACAGCTCTCCTATACTCCAACACTCAGTGACCATCTTTGTCCGCATACTCCTCTCCATCATTGGCATCTAGCCTCTAGTTGTATGTTGATTGATTCCTCACTACTTATATCCAAGCTGTATTGTGTATTGAACTGTGGTGCTCTTTATTTGTACTGTATTTTTGTTATTTATTCAATGTTATGCCAAGCTTTGTCTCCCTGTATTGTTCCTTTGTACGGCGCTGCGAAACATTTGTGGCGCCTTATAAATAAAATTATAATAATAATAATAATCCTTGCAGAACTTCCTGAGTTGGCTAGGCTAGTCTTTATATTAAGTTTAATTTATATTATATTAAGTTTCTTTATTGCATATACCCTTTTGATTACTTTCAGATCTTCTCTAATTACACTTTCTGCAGCAGAGGCAGGTGACCGAGCAACATTCTTGTAGTTCAAAAGAAATCTAATCTCTAATTTTATAGCTTTTAGAATGAGGATATATTGTGTCAGTCCTGCGTTTAACCTCTTCCAGTTACACCAGATTCTGGGAGGTATTAAATCTGGGATTCTGACTGTCGGAATCTGATCCGACAATAACTCGACAGTTGAAATTCAATGTTCCAACTGTCGATTGTCAGAAAGTCGGATCTGACGGCCTCCAATGCTGTTGGTAACGGCAGCATTGACTAGGCGAGTGCCACTATTTCCGCCAATGTAAAATGGCAGTACAGATTGAATACCCACTCTGTCTTCTCTAGCCTTCAAGTAGACACATTTGTGCTAGGAGAATAGAACTTTTCCCCTCAGGACCATATATGTAGAAATTTTTAACCGGTCCACCAGAGTCAACTGGGAGGGTTCGGCCAGTGCGGAAAGTCCAGGCACATAGTATGATAAAAAAATGATTTGGATTGGCTGGGGGGAGTATTAAAATAATATATATATATATATATATATATATATATATATATATATATATATATATATATATATATATATATATATATATATATATATATATATATATATATATATATATATATATATATATATGACAAGGGGCTCTCGGCACTCGTCCTTGTAGGTGCAAATACTTGAGGTGCCTTACAATTTTCAGAAGAAAAGATGTAGCAAAGTAGCTGTAGATGGCACTCTCAAGGTTGTACAAATTCTGCGCGGCGGCAGCAATGATGAAATAAAAGAATCAACACAGGCTTGTGTTTCAACGTTTCGGGCAAAGCCCTTTATCAAGACATGAAGACGATAATAAATTGAAACGTTGTATCACCGCCTGGCAGTTGGCTCAATTCTTTAATAGCCATCGCCATATCAAGGACCGAGAGTGCCGCCCGCACAGCCACACGTGTGTGTATGTGTGTGTATATATATGTGTGTGTATGTGTGTGTATATATATGTGTGTGTATATATATATATATATATATATATATATATATATACCCCGTAGATCCCTGAGACCCCGTGTTCTTTGTGTGCAGTTTCATGACTGGTCCACTATAACATACACTGCTACAATGATCATTTGTTTTCTGCTGTGCTCACATGAGATCTAGTCATGCAGAGAAGTAGCTGTTGCATGAAACCAGCCTCAGGAAACTATGAAATGTCCACTCCTAAGGTGTCCTCTGTGGTTTACACATGACTTCCCATGCTAAAATCACAGATTCCAATGGAAAACATAAGAAATCATACATTTCTTCCTGCCCTTATATGACCTGTCCATGGATATAATGGGCCAGATTCTCAAAGCTTCAAAAGTGATAAAAATGGAGAATAATAAACAGCCAGCCAATCAGCTCCTGTCTGACATTTTTCAAACAGTCTGTGACATGGCAGGTAGGATCTGATTGGCTGGCTGTTTATCCCTCTCCATTTTATCACTTTTGAAGCTTAGAGAATCTGGCCCAATGTCATATAGTAGGATGGGACATTTCATATACTGGATGCTATAGAACAGAGTAGCTCATGTGGGGGCACACCAGCTGCTGTGGAACTACATAACCCAGAATGCCTTATCACAGAGGTAAAACTGGCAGGGCACTTCGGGGTGTGTAGCTTGACAGCATCTGCAGTGGTGCATGTTGTCTGCTCCTGCTATGGAAACTCCAAATATAATTATCAGGCGCTGGTCCCTTCTAATGCTGGTACAGTAGGACCATTTCTAATATTTGTCCAGACTGCTGCTCTCATAAACTGACACATATAACACACAATAAAAATAGTCCATTTAAATCAATTGAGATAAAAAAAAATAATAAAATACACCTATAACTATGTTACTAATTCTTTGAAAGCGGCTTACTGTTGTGGATATATAGGAATTCTGTTTTTAATTTTTTTTTTTTTTTTTTTAAATTGATATCAATTTACGGTAGTTGTGTATTATCACGGCGCCCATCGCATCACATCGCATACCACTAATTAAAGTATGCGATGGACCCGATTTCAGCCTTTTCCCGGGCTGAGTATACAATTTAAAAAATCGGGTCACATCGCATGCCATTACAATGGCATGCGATGCGACGCGATTTGCCATTGAGTACCATGTTAAATGGCACCCCCAGACCCGATTTTTAATTGTATACCCACCTTGATGGGTAATAAATATGTAAAATGCCCACCCATTGTTAACGGACCCCCACTATCAACGCCAACCCGAAGCGTAGCGAGCCCACGAGGGGCGGCGGTATGCGTCCTCCGACCTTTTCATACCCCCACTATCCACGTCGGCGTGGAGTTGATTTTATAAAGTGTGGCGAGCGCACGCGCATTACTTCACAGGTATACGCGTCCCCTCGCGGGGCTCGCCACGCTTCGGGCTCGGTGGCTCGCTGCGCTCGCCGCACTTTATAAAATCAACTCCACGCCGACGTGGATAGTGGGGGTATGAAAAGGTCGGAGGATGCGTACCGCCGCCCCTCGCGGGCATGCTGCGCTCGCCACGCTTCGGGTTGGCGTTAGTGGGGTGGCGTTAACAATGGGGGGCATTTCACATACTTATGACCCATGAGGGTGGGTATACAATTAAAAATTGGGTCGGGGGGGGGGGGGGGGGCATTTAATAAAAAATCGGGTGAAATTGCATGCGATGCGATTTTTCATCGTACAATGCCCTGCGATGGAAATCGGGGGCGCCGTGATAATACACAAGTACCCAATTTACTATTTTTATTGTGTGTTGAATGTATGTATGTGTCATTGTTTAGTTGTTATTGGGGTTCATTGAACCTATTATTTTTTTTAAAGAAAATTTGCCTTAATGGAAAGTTAAATAATAAAATGGAATATACTTTTTAATTATATAATTGTCTGAATATTAATTTGACCAGACAGCGCTCTCTAAAAAGAGTTACACATAGGGTCCATTAGGCCCCGTGTGGTATAAAATTTATTATTTTTTTGCTATGGAATCTCATCGATCCTATTTTAAGTCTTAAAATGCTCAAAATGCACATATTAAAAAAAAGCACTAGTCCCACACCCGGGCCTACTCTAGGGCCCTTATTCTGGTTGACTCGCAAGGCTGCAAACTTCGCAGCCTTGCGAGTCCACCAAGAGCTGCCCGCACGGCTGCCCCCCCCCCCCCTGAACCCATGCAGGCATGTTAATGGATGATTTGCATAATCATCCATTCGCAGCCTAGGGTGCGGAGGAGAAATCATTCGATGGTTGGCAACCATCGAATGATTTCTATAGCACTCGCAGATCTGACTGCCCGTGAAACGCTGGGTGTTCATATATGCAAATTGCCTGGCCCGCTGCCCCACACCCAGACTTCTGTATGCGAGCACTGTGGGCACTCACACAGCGGCTATATAAACCTATGCGCAGTCGCAAACATTCGGTTCCCTGTGCGAACGCACGGTGGACTGATTGAATCAGAATACCCCCCTAGATGCCGTCTTTGGCTGGTGGATCAGATTAAACCCCATACACACTGGGTGATAAAATTAGTGATACTGCTTATTTTAGGCCCATTTGAGTGACATCGGCCAGTGTGCATGCTCCTGCCGATGGACAATGCATGCTCCCACGGGTCGTTATCGATTAACGAGGGCCATGCTGTAGAAAAAGTACATGATAGAGACCTAAGCTCAAAAGCGAGAACTGCAATATAGTTTACTGTCCTTGCTCTGAGTATTTCCATAGCTGTAGTAACTATTCACCAATTTGCTTTGTTACAGGTGCTTTCTCGTCAGGTACTTGCATGGTGTAAAACGTGCAATGCAGAATACTATGAGACCAGTGCTAAGGAAGCAGTGAATGTGGAGGAAGCATTTCGTGGAGCCGTCAGACTAGCCCTGAAACATGTATGTACCAACAAATACACACTATTATATTAAAAGGGGCTGCACTGGAGACCAGGTCTGGACATTCTGCGGGGAAACATTGTGGGTTATTCAACATCTGTTGCGGTTTTGTGGAAAATTGCAAAACTACAACTGCTGTCACTAGAAGGAAGGTTGACACAAGCATTCGGTTGACAATGGGAAGGTTGACATGATTTTTGTTTTCCCCGGATGCCGACATAGTCAACATGGACACCATCAAAGTTTACTGCTGCACTCGTCATGCTGCACTTGGCTATTTTGTTCTCATACAACACCGTAGTGGATATTTGGTATGTGTCGGCTCCAAAAATAAAAAAAATAAATAAAAAAAAACCTCATGTCAACATAATGCTTATCGACTCATGTTGACCTTCCAACCCTGTCGACTACAGCCATGTCAACCTATTTCAGGTGTCGATCTAATGGTGTGTACACACGGTAGATGTGCCTTAAGATCCTATCCACGATCTGATCAGATAGGATCGTGGATAGGATCTTAAGGCACATCCGATTTGCATCCTATCTTGACTACATAGTGCAGATCTGCACTATATAGACAAGGCAGCCAAGACTTTCTGGCTTCCGATACGTGAACGCGCATCGGGATCAGATCGGGATCGCAAGGGTTAAAACCCTTGCGATCTGCATCCGATGTTGATCCGATGCCGATCCGATGTTGACTATATCATCAACATCGGAAAGGAAATCGGACCGTGTGTACACAGCATTAGCTCTATCAACCTAATGCATGTCGACTTAAGTAGGGCTGACCTAGTCACTGTATCCCATCCAGCATGGGATCCCTGCGATTGCAAAACTGCAAAGCCCCCTGCCTGCATGGCCCAGCTGTAAAGCACTCGCATAACAATGGTAGCCCCCTGCCTGCACAGCCCAGCTGCAAAGCACTCACATAACAATGGTAGCCCCGCCTGCACAGCCCAGCTGCAAAGCACTCACATAACAATGGTAGCCCCGCCTGCACAGCCCAGCTGCAAAGCACTCACATAACAATGGTAGCCCCGCCTGCACAGCCCAGCTGCAAAGCACTCACATAACAATGGTAGCCCCGCCTGCACAGCCCAGCTGCAAAGCACTCTCTTAACGATATTAGCCCCCTGCCCACACAGCCTAGCTGTAAAGCACTCGCATAACAATGGTAGCCCCCTGCCCGCACGGCCTAGCTGTAAAGCACTCACATAACAATGGTAGCCCCCTGCCCGCACAGCCTAGCTGTAAAGCACTCGCATAACAATGGTAGCCCCGTGCCTGCACAGCCCAGCCCAGCTGCAAAGCACTCCCATAACAATGGTAGCCCCCTGCCTGCACAGCCCAGCTGCAAAGCACTCGCATAACAATGGTAGCCCCGCCTGCACAGCCCAGCTGCAAAGCACTCGCATAACAATGGTAGCCCCGCCTGCACAGCCCAGCTGCAAAGCACTCACATAACAATGGTAGCCCCGCCTGCACAGCCCAGCTGCAAAGCACTCACATAACAATGGTAGCCCCGCCTGCACAGCCCAGCTGCAAAGCACTCACATAACAATGGTAGCCCCGCCTGCACAGCCCAGCTGCAAAGCACTCACATAACAATGGTAGCCCCGCCTGCACAGCCCAGCTGCAAAGCACTCACATAACAATGGTAGCCCCGCCTGCACAGCCCAGCTGCAAAGCACTCTCTTAACGATATTAGCCCCCTGCCCACACAGCCTAGCTGTAAAGCACTCGCATAACAATGGTAGCCCCCTGCCCGCACGGCCTAGCTGTAAAGCACTCACATAACAATGGTAGCCCCGCCTCCATAGCCCAGCTGTAAAGCACTCACATAACAATGGTAGCCCCCCACCTGCACGGCCTAGCTGTAAAGCACTTGCATAACAATGGTAGCCCCCTGCCCGCACAGCCCAGCCCAGCCCAGCTGCAAAGCACTCCCATAACAATGGTAGCCCCCTGCCTGCACAGCCTAGTTGCAAAGCACTCACATAACAATGGTAGCCCCGCCTCCATAGCCCAGCTGTAAAGCACTCACATAACAATGGTAGCCCCCCACCTGCACGGCCTAGCTGTAAAGCACTTGCATAACAATGGTAGCCCCCTGCCCGCACAGCCTAGCTGTAAAGCACTCGCATAACAATGGTAGCCCCCTGCCCGCACAGCCTAGCTGTAAAGGTAGGCCACGGGCTGCTTTTTTACAGCTTGCAGTGGCTGTGTGAAACATTGTGAAGCTACTTTTAACTAATATATACAAAAAAAGTATATGGAATATTTTGTGGGGGGTTTTCTTTTTGGTACTTGTGTACAATCACGGCTCCCACGATGTCCATCGCATAGCAAAAAAATAGCATGCGATTTTTAACAGAAATGCATTGAAATTAGTATCAAACCTGTTCAATGGCCCCCAAATGTCATTTTTGAGGCTGTACCACCCCCACTATCAACGCGAACCCGAAGCGTGGCGAGCGCAGCGGTACGCGTCCTTATGACTACACTGATATCTTCACAGGTATAAGCGTCCCCTCGCGGGCTTCACAGGTGTCCGCGTCCCCTCGCGGGGCTCGCTGTGCTCGCCACACTTTCTATTCTGAACTCCACGCCGACGTGGATGGTGGGGGTATGAAAAGGTCGTAGGACGCGTACCGCCGCCCCTCGTGGGCTCGCTGCGCTCGCCACGCTTCGGGTTCGCGTTGATAGTGGGGGTGGTACCGCCAGAAAAATGACATTTGGGGGCCATTGAATATGTTTCATACTAATTTCAATGCATTTGGATACATTTCTGTTAAAAATCGCATGCGATCGGATCGCATGCGATTTAAAAAAAAAAACACAAGTACCTTCTTTTTTTTTTTTTTTAACACCATTATTTTTTGGGCATATGAAATGATTATAGAATGGAGGCCTCTTAAATTATGAGTGAGCAATTTGAAGCTCAACCCCAAAAATAATTCTGTGCAATACTAGGTGCTGGTAACTAGCGCTGTATGATGCAGTGTGTGTGTGAATGCTACAATGATGTACACTAACTCTGTTTATGCTAACTGTACCCAATGTTTGCCTTGTGTTACAGCATGGAGAACTAGGACAGAATTCTGCGTGCGAGTCTGTGTCCTTATTAAACGAGGAAGGCCAGAAAAAGCAAAAATGTGGCTGTTAACTTTGCACATACATCACGTCACCTGTACCTGGATGTGTTGATCAGACTCGAACAATTTGTCATATGTTTCATGCTATAAACTAGATCAGTAAGACGCTGGCACCCTGCAAGTATAAACACAATTAAGAGAAACTTACACCTGAAGTGTGGGCTTTCTGCAAATATCTGTCATTTGCTTGCTATCGAAAGGATCTACTATACGGAACGGAACAAATTATGTTTTTTTTCCTTTACTCAAAACCCTTTCTCTTATTGATGGTCAAATATTGCAGTGTGAAGATTAACTGCAAATAAGATATTGTGTAGGAAGCACCAATCCAATACAGTACATTTTATTGTGCTTTATTTTCTCTTTAGGCGCACCACGCCTTGACACATTCTTTCTGTCTTTGCTATTATTTCGATATAATTGTGTTAGTAACTATTCTCTAGTACAACTAAAAGAAACAAATAAACAGGGGGCCATAGGACATTGGGCACAGTCCTGTGCGACTGATTCCTACATCTCTCGCTGAAGCACCAATACAGCAATCAGCTCACTGATTGGAGATGGGTATACAGCTGTTAAGGCCAACATGCATTGGGTTGACCACTGAAGGATGACACATGAAATAGGTTGACATGCCTAAGGTCACCATTTTTGGAGCCAACGCGGTATTTCATGCCCTATCATCCACTAGGGTGTGGAGGAAGAATAGAATTTTGTGCCCGAAGCCTGGCGAGCCATGCAAGGGGACGTGGTACACTTTGGGCCTTATTCTAGTTCACTCTTTCTGACAAAATCCTTCTTAGATGGACAAAACCATGTGCACTGCAGTGGGGCAGATGTAAAATGTGCAGAGAGAATTAGAATTAGATTTGGGTGAGTTATTTTGTTTCTGTGCAGGGTAAATACTGGCTGCTTTATTTTTACACTGCAATATAGATCTCACTTTGAAGTAAAGCCCCACCCAAATCTAATTCTCTCTGCACAAGTAACATCTGCCCCACCTGCAGTGCACATGGTTTTGTCCAAGAAGGATTATGTCAAAAAGAATGAACTAGAATAAGGCCCTTTGTGCCTATGTCGACATTTGGGGGGGGTGGGGGGGAGACCAATGTTGACCTTATGTTTCTGTCGACCTTCCAAACATGTTGACCTATTTCATGTGTCGACCTAAGCCATGTCAACCTGCAGTGGTGGACCCAATGAATGTCGCCCTAAAATTGGTTGACCCATACCCTGGAGTAGATGATTGGCTGGTTTTAATTTAGTAACCTTAGGGAGTACTGAGGGTATAGGAGTACTTATCTGGGTAAAATTTTAAGGTTTTGTTTTAACTTACAGAGGTGAAAAATATGACAGAAGTTATACCACTTTCACAAAACTAAAATCGGGGTTCACAGTGGAGTGGTTACAAAGAGGTTAAACTACTTCTGCCTCACAGGCAGTCCAGGCTCCTCAACCCCACCTCCAGGCCAGGCAAGTCAGTTTTTGAACAAGCCAAGGCAGGAGACGAGAAAAGGAAGAGAACCACAACACAGAAACTCATTCTAGTTCGCATAACATAGGAACTAGTCACCTATGACTTTAACAGAACTAAAGCAGGCACAGCAGGGAGGGATCCCTGTGGCCCCTGACGTCCTTGAAGAAAGGTAAGACCTAAATCACCTTTTATTCTTCGGGACACATCAGGGTCCACAGGCTTAACACTGGGACGTCCTCAAGCAGCCACCCAAGGTTGAGGATGTGCCTGTGCCGCAGCAATTACACTCTGGCCAAAGGCAGAGTACTGGGAGGCTGCGTAAAAGCACAGGAAGGTGTTGGTGGACAACCAAGTTGCCGCTTTGCAAAGTTGCTCAGCTGTTGCACCACTCCGAACAGCCCAAGATACCCCCACAGACCTAGTGGAATGTGCTCTGACCCCCGCAGGAACCGTGATGGAGAAGCCCAAGTATGCCTGTATGATGACCGAGCGAATCCAGCGGCCAACCTCTCTTTTTAAACCCATACAGTACAAAAAGAGAGTCCGATTTTTTTTTAAAGCACATAGATGCGAAATGCAAGGACCACATCTAAGGAAGACTGTTCAGGAGAAGCATACAGCCCACGAAAAGCCAGAACCACAATCTCATGGTTGACGTGAAATCAGGACACTACCTTAGGGAGGTGAGAAGGAATGGTTTGAAGAACTGCCAGCTCGGAATGGAAGATTAGAAATGGGGACCCACAGGACACAGCTGACAGGTCAGACATCCCACTGACGGAAGCAATTGCCAACAAGAATGCTGTCTTCCAGGTGAGCCAACAAAGGTCCACTGACAATAGGGGCTCAAACAGTAGGGCCTGAAGAGCATCGAGTACCAGGGAAAGGTCTCACGTGGCTACTGAGTTAACAAAGGGAGGTTGGTAACAACGCCATCTTCCTATGGAACAAGATGGACAGGCCAAAACCTGTACCTTCAAAGAAGATAAGCGCAATACAGCCTCCATGCCCTTCTGTGAGAAGGACAGCATCCTAGGCAAGTGGTAATTCCTGGGATTGAAGTGGTGAGCACGACTCCAGGAAAAGTAAGCCTGCCAGATGCAATGAGAAGCACTGGCCGAAGAAGGTTTGCGTGCCCTGAGCATGGTTGAGACGAATCTCGAGGTAAAGCCTCTGGTTCTTAACAGGGAGGTCAACAGCCACCCTGTCAAAGCCAGGTGTACACACAGTCCCTGAGAGCAGGTCTGGATGTAAAGGTAGACTTATTGGAGGGGCCACTGACCAGATCTGCAGATCTTAAAACCAGATCCGTCTGGGCCAATGTGGAGCCACCAGGATCAATGTGCAGCCCTCCGCCTTCAACTTGCTGATCACTCTCAGGAGGAGCGCAATCGAAAGGAAGGTGCACATCACAGCAAATGGCCATGGGGCTGACAGGGTGTCCACAGTGTAAGCCCCTGGGTCATGAGACCTGGACCCGTATTGGATGACCTTGTGGTTGTGTTGCGATGCCATCAAGTCCACTTCGGTTCTACTCCAGCATCGTACCAACATCTGGAACACCTCCGGATGAAGGGCCCATACCCCTGCATTGAGAGTCTGACGACTCAGGAAGTCCGCTTCCCAGTTGAGGACTCCCGGGATACAGATTGCAGAGAAAGCAGGGATCTTCTTTTCCACTCATTGAAAAATGCAGGTTGTGTCTGCAATGGCAGCCTGACTGCGGGTGCCACCCTGATGGTTGATCTAAGCCACTGTGGTTGCATTGTTTGACTGGACTTGCACAGGGTGACCCCTGAGCCAGGGTTCTGCCAAGCAAAGCACCCGGAAGACTGCCCTCAGTTCCAGGACATTGATCAATAGTTGGGCTTCCTGTGCATTCCAAAGTCCATGAAATGATCATTGGCAAGTTACTGCCCCCCCACCCGTGGAGGCTGGAATCCGTGGTGAGGAGAGTCCACTGGTGGATCCAAATGGTCTCCCCGCTGTGAGGTTCTGGTCTAGAAACCACCAAGAAAGTGAGAGATGTACAGCCGGAGCCAAGGCTATCAGCTGTGACCAGAATCCCGACCACTTGGTGAGGATCTCCCATTTTAGCAGACATGAGTGGAATTGGGTATATTCCGCCATGTTAAAGGTTGATAGCATCATGCAGGCATGAATGGGAGGAGACGTTGGATGCAAGATTGCAATGTCTGGCGACGTTCCTCTGGCGTGTAGATCCTTTGATGCACTGTATAAAATTGGGCTCCCAGATGGATCATAGACTGTGCAGGAATCATGGATGACTTGAGCCTAATGGATGATCCAGCCATGGCACTTTAGGACCTTCTTCACATGGTCAGATGGTCCTTAAGGATTTTTGCAGATTGTGCCAGAATTAACAGGGTGTCCAGATACGGAAGTATCCGGAATGCCTTATTGTGAAGTGTGCTGCCCATCACTGCAATGATTTTCATAAACACTTGGGGGGTGGTGGACAGCCCGGAAGGTAGAGCCTGAAAATGAAAGTGACGGTCCTGCAGTGCAAACCGCAGGAACCGTTCATGTTCTGGCCTGATGGGGATGTGCAGATACACATCCTGAATGTCCAGAGATGCCATGTAGTCTCCTGGTTGTACGGCCAAGATAATGGAAATGGACCACAATGTTTCCATTAGGAACTTCGGGACTCGAATAAACTTGTTGTTTTTTTAAGTTTAGAATGTAGAACCCTTTGGGTTTCCGGACTAGAAAGAGGCTGGCATAGAATCCCGAGCCCTGATGAGACGAAGGGACCAGTGCTATGACTCAGGATTGTAGGAGCTTCTGGGTGGATTGTTCCAGAGCCCCCTTTTTTTTTTTTTTTTTTTCTTAAGTCCTTTGGAGAACTTGTGGAAAGGAACAAGCTTGGTGAATGACGCTGGAAGGTTAGGAGTAGCTACGGGAGACAATATCCCGGACCCATGCATCTGTTGGAGTTTTCAGATGTCCAGCTGGAAACCACAACAGAGAGCCTCCCACCTTGGGATCCCCCAGGAGGAGGCCTGTCCCATCGTGAAGATGGTTTTTCCTCTGGCTTAGGGTCAGGGTGCCTGGTGGCACAGGGGTGCTTACCCTTGGGTTTGGATGACTTGGCACCCTGGGGTTGGGTTCTTGAAAAAGAATGTCCCCTACCTCTGCCCTGGAAGCGAAAGAACAGGAAGGCAACACTGGTGCGTGGTGTAGGAGCGGCCGGTAGGAAAGCTGCCTTAGAGGCTGCCAGTGTAGCCACAATTTTATCCAGTTTGGACCCAAACAAAAGGGAAGCACTTCCAAGGACTTCTTAAAGTCAGGGTCCACCTTTCAAAAGCGCAGCCACAAGGATCTCTGTGCTGCAATTGCCGAAGCTGACGCTTGGGAGGGAAGGGAGGCAGTATCCATTGCTGCCTCACCTAAATATAGGGCGGCCAGATGTACCATCTAAATGGTAGGGAGAAGGTTCTCCGCGGGCACACCCTCGGCTGCGTCAGACACGAGAGTAGCTGCCCATTCCACCATGGCCTTGGCCACCCAGGCTGATGCTAGGACAGGCCTAGCTACTGTACCTGTACTGGTGTAGATGAGTTTTAGGAAGTTTTCCAACATCCGATACGGCGGGTCTTTAAGGGACGCAGTTGGTATGGGCAACGTAGAGGCTCTCACTAGCTTAGCCACATGTGCATCTTCTTTTGGAGTCGTTTCCCAGCGGACCCGTTCCTCTGGAGGGAGGGGGTAAAAGGAGGCAAAACGTCTGTTTTGTACCTCCCAGAGGAATTTTTCCAAGTCCTAAGACTTAGGGAAAGTCTGCTTAGGTCGTTTGAAAATAGGGCTGAGGATTTAGGTGGTTCAGCAGGGTCCTGTAAATTAAGGGTCTCCTGTACCACTGTGACTAAGGCCACCACATCAATGCGTGATGGGGCGTCTTCTTTGCCTGAGGCATCCTCGTCAGCATAAGCATCTATGGATTCTCCCTGTACCACATCATATTCATCCTCCCACACACTTTATCAGCTGGAGCAGGTGGTGGACCAGCAATCCACTTGTTATCGCAGTCTGGCAGTCCCCAACGCCGGGCTGCATAGACCTGCTATAGCCCCTCATGTCGCGGTGAGCGCATTACCTGCTGCTGTTGTCCTGCTGCCCGGCTGTGGTCACTCACTGACGCGTGGTGCTGCAGCCACCAGGCCTGGGTGATGGAGCAGCAGCGCTGGTGTCTTAATAGACCCCCCTACATGCTGACCTGTCACTGACCCAGGCAGTGTAAAAAATAAAAAGTAAACATTTTAAACTGAAGAAGTCAGGCTACTTATTGCAGCTCTCTGTCGTGCATGTTGGCTTATGCCAGCACCAAAAACACTGTCCTGGAGGCGGGGTATAGGAGGGGAGGAGCCTGGTCTGCCTAGAGGCAGAAGTTTAACCTCTTGGGTGCTGGTGGTCTCTCACTCCCACTCCACTAAACAGCATTAAAGATGAGACCCCTGGCGTGTCCCAAAGAATAAAGGGTACTTGTGTAGTTTCACAGCGCCACTTGTGTAGTATCCCTGTCAGCATCAGTGTAGTGTTCCCGCAGCCAGTGTAGTCAGCTTGTGTCTACGACTGTGTGTACATTCCCGTCTAACCGGAGCTTACGCAGCAAGTGTAGTCAGTCAGCGAGCCTGGTCAGACAGCTTTGTGTCACCGTGAGCATCATTATTGTTTCAGATGGATGACATGAAAGGTGTGACTATCCACGTCAGCCCAGAGCCTGGAAAGCTCTGACCTGTTCATACCCCCACTATCCACGTTGGCATGGAGTTGATCTTATAAAGTGTGGCGAGCCACCGAGCCCAAAGCTGGGCGAGCGTAGCAGAAAACGAGCCCGAAGTGTGACGAGCCCCACAAGGGGACACAATTACTTTACTTGTATTCGAAGTTCCCTTGCTGCACTCGCCACGCTTTGGGCTCATATTCCGTATCCCATCACCATGCTTCGGGCTCGGTGGCTCAATGCGCTCGCCACACTTTATAAAAACAACTTCACACCGTCGTGGATAGTGGGGGGTATGAACAGGTGGGGAGGACGCATACCGTGTTCTTGCGAGGCTCGTCACGCTTCGGGCTGATGTGGATAGTGGGGGTTTGAAATGGAGTCATTTGCCAGTAACATGGAGCGCTGGCAAATGCGTCCTTTATTGTGCATGAGACGCACTTGCGCCCCCCCTTGTGCACAAGTCACACGTGCAACCGAACCCCTAACCCTGACCATCTCCCTTAACTGGACACGGGCAGGGTAGCCATACCCTGACATTACAGAGATGCGGTTGCGTGCCAGGCAGATGGAGCGCCTTTCCGCCGGCATCCGCCATTGCAGGGGATCTTACCGGTGCTGTATGAGAGGCGCTCATTGGGCTTGCCAGGGACAGAGCTGCAGCTCGCGGGGACAGTACGGTGACTACGCTGCATTGACGAGGACACTACACTGACTATGCTGGGCTACCGTTGGCCTACTTATAAGCATTACTGCACCAATGGTCCGAAGAAAGTTGAAAGATGAGGCAGACCTGTAGGAGTGACCCCGATTGGGTAAACCGTGAGCATGGAATAGGGGGGAAGGGTGAGAGCTGAATGGCCTATTTTCGTGTTTCACTAAAAATGAAGACGTGCAAGCTAAGCCTCCAATAAAAAAATAAATAAAAGAACATCTCCGCCGTTTCCATGGCATTAAATGATGGCTGAAGAATTTATAAAAAGGAGCGTAAAGGATCCACAACATTATGGGATGAAGACATGTAAAATCCCCTTTAAAAACATCTTAACCTCAATGATCAGAACCATTCATCTTTGAAAGTAAACTATTTTGACCATGCACTTTATCTCAGGCAAAGCCCTCATTCTAGACCAGTGGTTCCCAACCCTGGTCCTCAAGTACCCCCCACAGTGCATGTTTCCAGGTCTCCACACAGAACCACAAGTAACATAATTAGCACCACCTGTGGATCTTTTAAAATGTGTCTGAATAATGAGTGCACCTGCTGGGTGACCTGGAAAACATGCACTGTTGGGGGTACTTGAGGACCAGGGTTGGGAACCACTGTAGACTGACCTAAAGGAACTGAGGCAAAGAAAAAGATGTTGGAAACCTTGATTATCCCGGCTCTGTGATGGTAATTGTCTGAGAATACGGCTTCTGGACCTGCTTATCTTGTGAATAGTTGGATCAGTTTTGTTCCGACAGCAAACTTGCCTCTCTGATAGCAGATAATTTTGTTGCAGGACAGTGAACCAGCTGACATAGGGCAGTATTCAATGAGCTTATTCACGCCGTGCAGCGAATCCTGTTAAGGATTCGCTGCACAGTCGCCGTGTTCCGGAGCCTCGCTGTCCCCCTGCTATCCCCCTATTCAATGAGGCAGGGGCTCGCTGCCCCTGACAGCGAGTGTGAACCGCCGCAGGGAGCCGGAGGACAGTGGCAGGCAGGGAGATGGAAGTCTTCCTGCCTGCCCCAGAACGTATGTGGGGGCGAGGTGGGCTCCCCGGGAGCCCGGCAGCACAAGCTGCCCCCCC
The DNA here is from genome assembly GCF_055691185.1 of Crinia signifera. Taxonomy (NCBI): domain Eukaryota; kingdom Metazoa; phylum Chordata; class Amphibia; order Anura; family Myobatrachidae; genus Crinia; species Crinia signifera. The sequence continues at coordinate 38,772,543 of NC_139225.1, read as the reverse complement.
AGGAGAGCCAGGCTGCTATGTGTTTTACATTAAATATATATTCATGTGCTATAAGTACATGAATAAAAATAGCATGCCCCTTCACAGAATAAAATTCCTGATTTTTTTACACCAAATGTAAAACAACAACAACTTTATTGTATTTTAAAAGTTCACTTTCCACTTCACCATGAAAAGATGGCAATTTGCTACACGGCGACAATCTCTTAGAAAGACAGCAAAAAGTGCACATTGAATAGGGTGATTCACTTTCTGACCCAAAAAAATCACCTTCCAACGTGAAAATAGCACAAATTCGCCATGAAACAGGGAAAATTATCCTCATTGAATACTGCCCATAGTCAGTAGATGGGAGTTCTAACCCCTTTTTCTGCAGCTGCGTGGCTACAAGGACCAGTGGAATTATTTTTGTATTTTCTTGGGAAGGCAAGGAAGCATTGGAATTTTTGGGAATATGTAAGATATTGCGCCCAATTTTGGATCACCAAAAAGTGGTGGTTGCCCCTGGAGCTCCCGGTTATCAACCCCCCCCCCTCCCCCTTCCTTTTTCGAGAAGGGGGCTGCTGGGATATGTAGGGCTCCCTCCTGATGACTCCCAATTGCACAATTAGGGCTTGGGGGGGGGGGATAGATATTTTGTACCCAGCATAAGACTTGCATTGGAGATGCATGAAAAAATAAATGCAATGATTCTATAGAAATCAGAGTTCCTTTCTCATCTTTAATTGAGTAGTAAAAGCCTGCAGCTGCAAGGTTCTTTTTATTTTCCACTTTTAATAAAAACCTTCTACCAAGTTCAAAATTCATCTACTTTCTGGGTAAAAAAAAAATACCCTCAAAAGCTTGACGTGATGCAATTGACTATTAACAACTAGACTAGATGTACCAAGTAGTTCTAATCTGCTGCAAAATCTTAGGTTTCTAATATATTTAAACCATTGGGTGACAGAAAAGCTAACTTTTGCCCCTTATCCCTAAATGATAGAAGACTTCACTCACCACAGCCAATTCTGGGCTTATGCCATTCATGTCATGTGGTTTTTACCAACCTTGGAACCTAATTGTTTCAGATTTGCCTTCATACATGTCCAAGTCTGTTTACATCTTTGAAAACCACCTTGGAGCAAAGATGCCTGTCCTCGTGCCTTGCATGATGTAGGCAGTAATTCTAGATAGCAACAGGGAAGCCAAAATAACTGGATTTTTGTCCTAGCTGGAATATCCTTTTTTTCTGAATCAATGGTGGTCACTGAAACTGGGGTGTGGGTGGAGCTTCGGCGGCAGGGCACTAAGGCGTTAAGAAATCTGTGTGTACAGCCCAGGCTCCTCCTCCCCATACCCCACCTCCAGGGCCTCAGTTTATACCAAGATGGTCTACCTTTCCCGTTCTCCCAGAAGCTATCTTGGTACAAACTGAGGGCCTTGAGGTGGGGTATGGGGAGGAGGAGCCTGGGCTGCACACAATAATTTCTTAACTCCTCAGTGGCCTGTTCCTGAAGCTCCACCCACACCCACTGTTCCAGTGATCACCATGGATTCAGGAAAAAAAAGGACTTTCCATGTAGGCCAAAAATCCATTTTTTTTTCAGTCATACCGATGGTGGTCACTGGAACAGTAGGATGTTCCAAACCTGTTCCCTCCCTGGAGGGAACGCTCCTGAGCTGTAGAAAGGACACTATGCCTGAAAGCAGAATCTGATGAAGCAAAAGTGTCAAAACAATAGAAGCAAATGAATGTGTGAACGGAGAACCAGGCGGGAGCATGACAACTGCTCCGCCGTGGCTCCCCGCCCCCTGCCAAGGAAGACCCCACCGAGCGAACTGAATGGGCTCGAATGAGCAATAGAACCGGCCGGTTAGCCAACAAATAAGCCTGTTTGATGGTAAGACATAGCCAACGGGCTAAAGTTTGTTTTGATGCCGGCCAACCCTGCTTAGCGGCCTCATATAAAACAGGGAATAAGTCTTGGGAAAAGGTTTAGTTCGGTCAATGTAAATATGCAATGCCTGGACCACATCCAAAGATCAGAGGTCAGGCGAATCCTCTGACGGGGCGAAAGCCTGCACAGCAATCTCCTGAAAACAAGAGACCACTTTCGGGAGGTGGCCAATGCGCGTATGGAGAACTGCCCTATCCGGATGGAACACCAGAAAGAGAGAGAAGCCTGAGACAAGGCTGACAAATCTGAGACCCGGCGAGCCAAGGCCACCGCCAGTAAAAAGAAAGTTTTCCAAGAGAGCCATCGTAAATCCACACCATCCAGAGGCTCAAATAGAGGCTTTTGGAGAGCCTGCAGTACCAAAGGTAAATCCCAAGGATGCACAAAGGGGGCTGCACACCCTGGAGAAATGTTTGGATGGCCAAGTGCTTAGCTAAGCACCGCTGAAAGAAAATGGATAAGGCGGAAACCTGGACTTTCAGAAAGGCAAGACCAAGGCCCAAATCCAGACCCGACTGCAAAAAGGCCAAAATCCATTACAGACTGTATTCCCGCAGAGAAAAGCCTTTTTACACACCAACGGGAAGAAGGCCAGCCAAACACAGTAGTAAATATGGGCGGAAGAGGATTTCGTGGCCACAATCATAGTTTTTACCACTCCCGGTGAAAAACCTTTGGCTCTTAGTGTTTCTGTCTCAAGAGCCAAGTCGTCAAAGCAATCTCCGCAGAGCAGGGTGACAACATGGACCCTGAGAGAGAAGGTCCGGGCAGAACGGCAGCGGCCAAGGCGGGGCTATGGACAGGTCCTGAAGATCAGAGTACCACGCTCGTCTTGGTCAATTGGGGGCCACTTCAATGGCCACCAGAGCTTTCTGCTCGAGGTGCCGAAGAAGTCGAAGCAGCAAGGCTACCGGAGGTAACACATAAATCTTTGTGAACGGAAAAGGAGCCGACAGCGTGTCCACCAGAAAAGCCTCTGAGTCTCTGGTGCAAAAGCTGAAGCAAGGAATCTGGCGATGGAACCGCAAGGCCAACAGGTCTATTTGGGGGCGATCCCAATCCTCAACCAGAGACTAACACCTCTGGATGGAGTACCCACTCTTCCGCATGCCTGGAATGTACACTGCAGAGAGAGCGAGTAAGTGGCATGCCACCCAGGCCAGAATCTAAGTGGCTTCTCTCATGGCCGCACTGCTCAGTGTTCCGCCCTGGTGGTTGACATACACCACGGCCATGGTGTTGTCTGCCGAAGAGCGCAGAAAATCACCCTCAATTCCAGCACATTTATCGAGAGCTTGGATTCCTCCCTGGACCAATGGCCCTGAAAGGAATGACCTCCCAGAACCACTCCCCAGCCTCGAAGGCTGGCATCTGTAGTGATCAGAGTCCAGTTCAGAATTGGAAATGGACAGCCCTTCAGCAGATTGGGGGAGTGAAGCCACCAAAAGGAGTGAGGTGCACATCTGCCTGGACTGGAGAATGGTCTGAAACAGGAGGGCTCGAGGTGAACGATTCCACCTGCAGAGAATTTCTAGTTGTAGTGGTCGAGAATGCAAAAGATAGGTAGAAGATATGGTTGCTATGATTATCTTCTTCACTCTTTAGGTGTGTGTATGTATGATGTGTATGTATGTATGTATGTATGTATATATATATATCAATCATGCGTATGCGGCGGCACTCTCAGTCTCAATAACGACAATGACACAGCCGTGTCATTGTCGTTATTGAGACTGAGAGTGCCGCCGCATACGCATGATTGATACATGTACCCGCCACGCTGACGGGGATCTTTCGGAGGGCACCGGGCAAGCAATTTATCTGAGGCCATTGGAGTGCCGGCCAAACGTGGAGTATATATATATATATATATACTAGGTGATTCATCGCGCCCTACGGGCGCTCTTCACACCGTCGTAAGGGGCTGCGCCCCCTTAATTTGTGAACATTTGTATATGAGAAAGATGGTTAGAATTGTATGAAAGATGCCTGTATTGCAACTTCAGTTATAGGTGAAATGTGTTAAATAGAGAGCATATGATGTGGAAGGGGGTGTGTATTGTTTAATTAAAAAGCGGTTACAGAGAAAGATGTACATTGATAGTGTGGATGGTACAGTGACATTTGTGGGTGTGGGGGGGGCTGTTTGTGCATGTTGTTTAGGTGTGTGTGTGTGTGTGTGTGCAATAGTATAGTAGGGTGTTTCTGAGTCAGCGGCTCCCCACTGGCGGAGGTCACGACACAGGAAAACAGGAGGCTGGGTAGTGATAGGGGTGTGTGGGAATAAGGGGGACTAAAGAGGAGGGTGGGAGATACTGTGCTGCTTCTGCCAGTGGGTGAGGGTCCAGCGTGGCAGCACAGGAGTACAGGATGGTGGCCCTTAGTCAGTGTCTCCTCCTACTGGGTGGGAGTTCGAGTGCATGAGAGCAGGAGGCTGGGCTATGAGGCATGATAGGGGCATGTGGGCAAAACAGCGTCAGCGACTCACCAGTGGTGGAAGTTACGGTTCAGGAGAGCAGGAAGCTGTGTAGTGATAGGGGTGTGTGAGTATACGGGGACTAAAGAGGGGCTTAGGGGTGCTGTGAATTGCGGGAGGGGTGCGGGGGGTGCCGTGAATCAAGGGAGGGAGGGGGCGCAGGTGTCGGCGAATCGCGGGAGAGGGCGGGGGTCCGCAAAGCGTGGGAGGGGGCGTGAATTGCGCGACGGGTGGTTGTTAATCGCGGGAGGGGGGGTGCGCGGGGGGTCCGTGAATTGCGGGAGGGGGGGGGCACGGGGCGCGATGAATCACCTAGTTGGTTATATATTCTTGTAGAAGGATGGTAGGATGTTGCTGTCATTCAGAATGCATTTACATAAACAGTAATAGTAGCAGTAAAAGGTCTGACTTAAAACACCTACAGTAAAACAGAACAGGTGTTATATATTATACAAATAATTGGTTGATGATGTGTAGGTTGACGTGCACATAGTTCATAGTTGTCACTGGAAAAAAATTGCTACAAGAAAAAATCAACACAGAGGGCGGTATTCAATGAGCCTGATTCGCCATGTTTTTATGGCGAATTTGTGCTGTTTGGCGAATTTTTGACTAAAACGGTGAATCACCCTATTCAATGACCAGATGGCGAATACATTTGAAGGTTTTTTTCGCCATGATTCACCGAGTAGCAATCGCTATCTTTTTATGGAGAAGTGGAATGTGAACTTTTAAAATAAAGTGTTTTGTTTTTTATATTTGGTGTAAAAAAATCAGGAATTTTAGTCTGAGGAGGGGCATGCTATTTTTATTCATGTGCTGTAAGCCAGCAGGGGGCGCCAGAGCTGAGCCGCTCATTAGATATTCATATATTCACTGCACCCGATCGTTACATATGCACGATCAGGTGTAGTGAATATACCCGGTCCCCTGCTGGCACCCCCGGGGGGGCAGCCTGTGCTGCCTGGCACCCGGGGAGCCCACCTCCCCCCCACATACGCTCTGGGGCAGGCAGAGAGACTTCCATCTCCCTGCCTGCCACCGTCCTCAGGCTCCCTGCGGCATCGCCGCAGGAGCTTATATTCGCCGGTCAGGGGCAGCAAGCCCCTGACTCGTTGAATACCGGAGCCGGCGAGGCTCCGGAACGTGGCGAATGTGCAGCGAATCCTAAACAGGATTCGCTGCACCTCGCCGGTATTCACATTGAATACCGCCCAGAAAGTTCAACACATGTAAATGTTGACATAAGTGTGGCACTTCATCGGTGTCCATGTCGACACATGAGAATGAATATGAAAACATTCAAAAAAGAAAAATAAATCTTTAAAAACTCAGGTCAACCTTTTTCATTGTCGACCATAGCCGTGCCAGTGTTTTGCATGTGCCATTTAATCCTGGGGTTGCCGTGAATCCCGCGCGGGGGTGGGGGAGGGAGGAGGTGAGGGGTGTCCGCAAATCACGGGAGGAGGGGTCGTGGGTGGATGCCGTGAATTGCGGGAGGATGGGTCGCGGGGGGTTGCAGTGAATCGCGGGAGGGTGGGTCGCGGGGGCGGGGGGTTGCCGCAATGACAGGAGGGGGGGTCAGGGGTGGGGAATCGCGGTAGGGGGGGTCGTGGGGGGCACCGTGAACCACGGTAGGGGGGGTCGTGGGGGGCACCATGAACCGCGGGATGGGGGGCCCGGGGGTTGGCGCGAATTGCAGGAGGGGGGGTGTCACGGGGTGGGGCCGCGAATCGCGGGAGTCACCGGGGGTGCCGCGAATTGCGGGGGGGGGTGCTGCAAATCGAGGGAGGGGGGTCGCGGGGGGTGCCGCGAATCGATACAAGAAAAAAATCAACACAGAAAGGTCAACACATGTAAATGTTGACATAAGTGTGGCACTTCATTGGTGTCCATGTCGCCACATGAGAATGAATATGAAAACATTGAAAAATAAATCTGGTCAACCTTTTTCATTGTCGACCATAGCCATGTCAGTGTTTTGCATGTGCCATTTAAATGTGGGGATGCCGTGAAGGGGGGGGGGGGGGGAGAGAGGGAGGTGCATACTTAATATGACCCTCTCCAGGAGGGACACACTGCTCTGTTTCTGGACTTTCTTCTTAATTTATGGATTACCATCACCTGTGCTTAAACACCTTTCTTATCAATTACCCTGTTTAAAATGACAGGTGATGACAATCATAAATTAAGATGGAAGTCCACAAACAGAGCATTCTGTCCCTCCTGGAGAGGGTCATGTTGGGAGGTATGGAGGTGTGGGGCGCTCACCTGGTGTGTAGCTGTGTCTTTGCTGTGTAACATGGAGAGGCAGAGGGTGTCTGGCACTGTCTGTGGGCTCACTGGGCTGGTTCTCTGTCATGTGAGTCAGTCATGTGAGTCAGAGGCTCCACCCAGGGTTATATCTCCAGACACACTTTGAGTGACAGATGTAGCCAAATATATAAGAGATCTCAATCCTACATGGACATATATCAAACCTTCAGATATTCACTTGAAATATTATAATCATGATCTGATCATTCAACAATCAGGACAAAACCTACAACACAAAAATGGTCAGTTTCCATTAATGGATATGAAGGTGCAGCACCTACCCCGCAAACACAACAGAACATTTGCAGTGTTGCTGAGAGACAGTGTGCAACTCCTTCAGCAACTAAACTAAAAGGAGATGGGAGGGATTTTAACTAGATAGTGCCAAACTCCTTGTGCCGCCCTATATAAACCACATTATATAGGGTGTCCCTCAGATGGATAATGGTCCTGCAGCTGCGCAGTGTCCCTCAAATGGATGGTCCTGCAGCTGATGAACCCCTATAATTATTGAAAAGAAGAAAATATGGACACCAGTATTCATTTTTTCCACACTGTTTACAAATAGGCATAACCTACATATTCACGCCAAACCACTATGGAAAAAAAAAAAATATAAATAAAAGGACCGCCTTCCTTGTACTCCTGCAATCGATGGCCTACACCAGGCTTGGCCAAACTATGGCCCTCCAGCTGTTGTGAAAAATGAGATTTATGTCTTACCTGGTAAATCTCTTTCTTCGAGGACATCAGGGGCAACAGCTTTACAGTGGGTAGTGGGAGAGAGCACAAGCACCCTAGAGGTTAAATTGGAACTGCCTCCCACGCAGCCGGGCTCCTCCCCTCCTCTACCCCGCCTCCAGGCCAGGAAGCTCAGTTTTTTTAACAAGCCAATATAATATAATCGTAACTTCACCGTAACGGAAGTAAAGCAGGCGCAGCAGGGAAGGATCCCCGTGGCCCCTGATGTCCTTGAAGATATTTACCAGGTAAGACATAATTCTCATTTTCTCCTTCGGGAGACATCAGGGGCCACAGCTTTACAGTGGGATGTCCTAAAGCAGCCACCTATGGGTGGGGACACGCCTGTGCCGCAGCCAACACACTATGGCCCAAAGCCGGGTCCTGGGAGGCAAACGTGTCAAGACCGTATTGGTGGACGACCAAGTCGCCGCCATGCAAATTTGCTCAACTGTAGCACCTCCCCTAACTGCCTAGGACACCCCCACAGACCTAAAAGAACGTGCCCAAATCCCCACCGGAACCGGGAGTAAGGCGCCCAAATACATCTGCCAGAGCGAATCCAGCGGGCAGTAGTTTGTATTATATGATTTTCGGATGAGAGGGTGGCCTGCCTCTACGCAAAGAGAGAGTCTGTCTAGTGCAATGGCCTAGAATGGTGCGCATAGATGCATCACGGCTGGACAACGTCCAAGGAGGACCAAGCCGTAGTAACAACAGACTGTCTAAATGCCGGAACAATAATGTCCTGGTTGACATGAAAGCTGGACACCACCTAAGGTAGGTGAGAAGGGACGGTACGAAGAACCACCAGGTTAGAACGAAAGACCAAGAAAAAAAGGACTTACAGGACAGAGCTGACAGGTCAGAGACTCCCTTGACCAAAGCTATCACCAACAAATAAACGATCTTCCAGGCGAGTCAACACAGGACCACCGACCGCAAAGGCACAAAAGGTGGGCCCCAATGCAGACAGGATTAGAGAGATCCCACAAGGCAACCGGGGTAAGAAAGGGAGTCTGGATATGCAAGACACCCTGCAGGAACGTGCAGACATCCATCGACAGGACAAGATGTACAAGGCCGAAATCTGAACCTTTAAAGATGATAAACACAACCCAGCCTCCAGGCCCTTCTGCAAGAAGAAAGGGAGACAAGCACAAGGCGAGTCGAGCAGCGCTATGAATAATTATACCAGATGATTGGAAAAATACAAAATATTTTTACTCACATAAAAAAATCACAATAAAATACACAGTATTACAGTACAATAAAACAGTATGGGAGGGGAAATAAAAGTAAATTGGAATGAAGGTATAAAATAATAACCAAGCCTCAATGGATTCGTGCAATAATCGATGGAGCAAAACCACTGTTTGTAGTAACTGGGTGTATATTACCACACGTTGGACCAGGTCCCAGGTAAGTGGAGGATGAACTGAAGTCCTCACGATATACGCGGTGTAGCTGTTTTTGCCGCTGGAGGATAGGTCAGTCACTGGAGCTCACTGGTGTAGTATTACCCAAATAGGGAAACGAGGAGGATCGTGAAAGTCACCACAAGAGTCCTTTTCGACAAACCACCACCTGGGATGTCACTGGTTGGGATAAAAGGAACGGCTTCAGTGCACAGAAATAGATGAGCACATATGTGCATAAGATGGTAGTTGCAGATGTCCTGAGCAAGGCTGTGCACGGTGTCCGCCGCTGTATGGGGGGGTTTCAAGTGCAAAGTCCACGATTTCAAGGCAATTTGTGTAGGATCCAGAGGCTGGTATAAAACACCTTACGCGTTTCACTGCGTCCTGCAGCTTTATCAAAGCTTGATAAAGCTGCAGGACGCAGTGAAACGCGTAAGGTGTTTTATACCAGCCTCTGGATCCTACACAAACTGCCTTAAAATCGTGGACTTTGCACTTGAAACCCCCCCATACAGCGGCGGACACCGTGCACAGCCTTGCTCAGGACATCTGCAACTACCATCTTATGCACATATGTGCTCATCTATTTCTGTGCACGGAAGCCGTTCCTTTTATCCCAACCAGTGACATCCCAGGTGGTGGTTTGTCGAAAAGGACTCTTGTGGTGACTTTTACGATCCTCCTCATTTCCCTATTTGGGTAATACTACACCAGTGAGCTCCAGTGACTGACCTATCCTCCAGCGGCAAAAACAGCTACACCGCGTATATCGTGAGGACTTCAGTTCATCCTCCACTTACCTGGGACCTGGTCCAACGTGTGGTAATATACACCCAGTTACTACAAACAGTGGTTTTGCTCCATCGATTATTGCACAAATCCATTGAGGCTTGGTTATTATTTTATACCTTCATTCCAATTTACTTTTATTTCCCCTCCCATACTGTTTTATTGTACTGTAATACTGTGTATTTTATTGTGATTTTTTTATGCGAGTAAAAATATTTCGTATTTTTCCAATCATCTGGTATAATTATTCATAGCGCTGCTCGACTCGCCTTGTGCTTGTCTCCCTTTCTTGTCTTTTTAGTGGGGAGTGACTACCCCCACATTTTGAGCAGCAGCTTACATTGAAGCAACAGCTCGTGTCAAAGCGCCTGAATATTCCCTAGGGAATTACCTTTGTCTCCTTCTGCAAGAAGGACAGAACCCTAGCCATGCAGTAAGTCCCGGAATCTGAAATGCAGAGTACGCACTAGGAAAAGTACAGTAAGGGTACTTGTTTCCTAGAACGGCGCCCACGATTTTGATCTTCGGCATCGCAAGGAAAAAAATTGCGTCGGTCGCATTGCATGCAGCCAAAAAAATTGCATGCGATGCGACCGACGCGATTACACATAGGGAACAATGTTAAATGGCCCAATTGACCCGATTTCACATAGGGAACAATGTTAAATGGCCCACAGACCCCAAATACCCACCCTGAAGTGTGAAATGGCCCCCCCAATTGTTAACGCCACCCCACGATCAACGTCAACCCGAAGCGTGGCGAGCGCAGCGAGCCCACGAGGGGCGGCGGTACGCGTCCTCCGACCTTTTCATACCCCCACTATCCACGTCGGTGTGGAGTTGAGAATAGAAAGTGTGGCGAGCCCCGCGAGGGGACGCGGAACACGCTCCCGAAGCGTGGCGAGCGGACACGGATTACTTAACATGTATTCCGCCTGCGCTCGCCACACTTTCTATTCTCAACTCCACGCCGACGTGGATAGTGGGGGTATGAAAAGGTCGGAGAAAGCGTACCGCTGCGCTCGCCATGCTTCCGGTTGACGATCGTGGGGTGGCGTTAACAATTGGGGGGGCCATTTCACACTTCAGGGTGGCTATTTGGGGTCTGTGGGCCATTTAACATTGTTCCCTATGTAAAATCGGTAATCGCGTCAGTCGCATCGCATGCAATTTTTTGGCCGCATGCGATGCGTCCGACGCGATTTACATTTTACCATGCATTTCTATGTAAAATCACGGCCATCGCATGCCATTATAATGGCATGCGATGCCCGCGATGGTCGCCGTTCTAGGAAACAAGTACCAAAGTAAGCCCTCCATAAGCGATGGTACACCCCCGTCTAGGAAGGTTTCCTCGCCTTGAGCATGGTGGAGATCACTCTTGAGTGAAACCCACTGGATCTTAACCGGGAGGACTCAATGGCCACCCCATCAAAGCCAGGTGCCTCCAAGCCGAGAGAGATGCAGACCCTGAGAGAGCAGGCCTGTGCACAGGGGTAAGCAAATAGGTGGGGCTACTGGCAGGGACTGCAGATCCAAAAACCAGATCCATCTGGGCCAAGGTGGAGCAACCAGAATCAACGTGCCGCCCTCCGGCTTCAGCTTGCAACGCATTCGGAAGGAAAAGTGGCGGAAAGGCACCATTAGTGTTGTCGGCCACGGAGCGGACAAGGCAAGCCCTCCTCTGGGTCGCAAGACCTGGACCCGCACGGTGGTGGTTTGTGGGTATTGCGGGAGGCCAGCAAGGCCAAATCGGTTAGGACCCACCGTTGCACCAGCATCAGAAACACCTCCCGATGGAGGGTCAAGTCGTCGGCATCCAGGGTCTGACGGCCGAGAAAGACCGCCACCCAATTCAGGACTCCCGGGATAAAGATCTCTGAAAGATGCGGGATACTTCCGCCATAGCGGGCTGACAGCATATGCCACCCTGGTGGTTAACATAAGCCACCCTTGTCGCAATGTCAGACTGAACCTGCACCGGGCGACCCCTAAGTCAGGGTTCCACCAGGCGGAGAGCCCAGAAGACTGTCCTCAGATCGAGGACATTGATGAAGAGCTGGTCCTCCAGAATGGTCCAGATACCCTGGAACGACTTCTGACAAGTGATCTCCCCCCAAACACGGAGGCTAGCCTCCGTGGCAAGGCGTGTCCTCTGGTGAATCCCGAAAAGGCCATCCCAGTAGTGAGGTTCCCTACCGAAGCCACCCGGAAAGGGAGAGGCACTGTTGGAAAGCAGGTGAACTTCTGGGGTAGGGTCCCAACCCCCTGGAGAGAATCTTCCCCCGTAGAGAGCGGGAATGGAACTGAGCCTATTCTGCCAATGCGAAGGCCGACACCACAAACCGCAGGACACCCCCCCCCCCATGCAGGCATGCACAGACATCCGCCAGGGGGAGAAGAGATGGCTGATCCTGGACTGTAGAGCAGATGGCAATCTCCCAGAAGGGATATCCGCTGCCAAACAGTATCTAATGGCTCTGGCCCAAATAAGAAGGAACCCTCAAAGGGTTTTTGAGTTCACACCTTCCAAGAGCACAGACACCAGTATGTGTGTGCAGCCATGCCGAAGGTGACATTCAGGAGGTGTGTAATTTCCAGAGCCACCACCCCCCTGGTAAAGTGTCCCCTGATGCTCAATAGAAGGCAGCAGGGATTCCTCAGACACCCCTTACGCAGTGTCCGCGGAGAGGAGTTGCTCACGCAACTAAGGCCGCAGCCACCCAAGCAGATGCCTGGGACAGGAGTGCATCCACCTTAGGGACAGTCTCCCAGGGGACTCTGTCCTCCTGTGGAAGGGGGTAAAAGGAAGGGAAACCGCTAATGGCAAGCTAAACTCCAGTTAGGCATCTCCCAACGGATGACTTGTGAAGTTTACTGATTTATGGAATAAACCCAGAGTACACCTAGGGAATTTCCCAAAGGTGTACTCAGCTGGGTCATTTTGGGCAAGGACCTCTTGGACAGCTGAGACCAAGGCCGGCACCTCAAGGGGAGTTAGCTTCACCTTATCACAGGCCCCCAATCAACAATACAGTCGTCGACAGCCCCCTCTAGACAATCCTAAGTGTCCTCATTTCTGTCTCTGCTGACGGAGGAGTCTGAACGATTGGGGTATCTTCAACCTGCGGGTACAGAACACTTCCCGTGTGGTGGGCTACACCCGCCTTTAAGGATGGAGAGGTAAGCACCCACTCAAGGGGGCTCTACCCTGAGGATGATGCTGTTCCAAGTCTGCAGGGGCGGTGTAGGCTTTGTCTACCAGCTGCACCATCAACTGAGTAAATAAGTAGGACCAGGCAGGCTCCTGAGAGGAGGCTGTAGCTGTGGGCTTTGCCCACGCATTGTAGCAGCTTGCGTATAAGCTTTACACAGTCATGGGGGCTTAGGCCAGCAGCACAGGATGTACAAAACATCAGCGCCAGAGCCCCAGGGACTGGTATCCCTGGAAGACATTTCAGTATTATTGCACTGTGAACCGGCAGCTAAAGGCACCATTAACACAACATACTTTTGACAAACAGGGATAGTGTTAATAAAGTACACAATATACATCAAGCATACAAGACAAACAATGCCATTAAATAGGCAGGACGCCTATATGGTGCAGCTTACACGGGTGAAAGCTATGCACAGTACCCAGTAAGCTTGTACTAAGCATATATGGCAACGATATAGGCAGGCAGCCTATATGGTGCAGATAACACAGCATACCTTTGTGTACTAGGCCAAATATTGCTTGTACTAGTGACAAAGACATTTAGCCTATATGGTACTGATAACACAGCATACCTCTGCCAAGGAAAGATGATGTTAAAGCTATACGCAACACACAGTAAGCTTGTACTATGTATATATTGCAGTGACATAGCTGTACCATATAGGCTGCCTGCCTAACACAGCGTACATCTGACAAGCAGAGTCATACAATGCAGTGATATAAACCGGCGGCCTATATGGTACAGCCAACACAGTATACTTGTGACAGGCAGTAATATGTTAAAGCTATATACAGTACACAGGAAGCTTGTATTAGACATACATTGCTTGTACTAGGCATACATTGCAGTGAAATAGACAGGTAGAAGTAAACTGTTAGCTGTACCGTATAGGCTACCTGTCTATTTCACTGCAATGTATGCCTAGTACAAGCAATGTACCAGTGTATAGCTTTTACACTATCTCTGCCTGTCAGAAGTATACTGTTAGCTGAACCGTCCTATAGATTGTAAGCTTGCGAGCAGGGCCCTCCTACATTTTGACTGTCTGTAAATATCCTGTTTTGTTGTATCACTGTCCCCTTTGTAAAGCGCAATGGAATATGCTGCGCTATAGAAGAAACTGTTAATAAATAAATAGGCTGACAGGCAGAGATAGTGTAAAAGGTACATTGCTTGTACTAGGCATACACTGCAGTGAAATAGACAGGTAGCCTATATGGTACCGCTAACAGTATACTTCAGACAGGCAGTGATAGTGTTAAGGCCCCCATACACTAGCCGATTTTGGTCAGATTTCAGCCAGATCAGTCGGATCTGGCCGAAATCGGACCAAAATCGGCTAGTTTTGATGTCCCCTCAGATCCGATGCGCGGTCCCGTGCGCGTCGGGTGGTCGGACCTGCTGCACCTAGTGGGGCGGCGAGGCGGTAGAGGGAGCAGGGGGGGCTGGGGACGCTGCGGGGGACACAGGCGGCATAGAGCCGGGCAGGGGGAGCCAGCGGGAACGGTCAGTATTGAATAAAAAAAAAAAGCCCATACAATGCATGGGCGGCCTGTGATTGGCTGAGCGCTCTCTCAGCCAGTCAGCAATTGGCTGAGAGCGCTCAGCCAATCACAGACTGCCCATTCATTGTATAGGCTTTTTTTCCTAGCACTGACAGCTCCCGCCGGCTCCCCCTGCCCGGCTCTATGCCGCCTGTGTCCCCCGCAGCGTCCCCAGCCCCCCCTGCTCCCTCTACCGCCTCGCCGCACAGACACTGTCCCCCGCAGCGGGGGACACAGACGTGTCCCCCGCAGCGTCCCCAGCCCCCCTGCTCCCACCTCTGTAGCCCTCCCCCCCTGCTCCCCGGGTTTTTTACATGTGATAAATCGAGACGATTTATCACATGTAAAAAATGGCACATCAAGTGCCAATCTAATCAAGCTCCCCCGGAGAGCAGCCGGGGAAGCTCAGGGGGAAGTCGGGGGCGACTTGTCCTAAGGACAAGTCGCCCTAGTGTATGGGGGCCTTTAATGTACACATACAATGTTGCAACCTTGCACTGAGCTAGCAGCAGCAATAGTTGTCTGGGGCATGAACTCTCTGTAACCTGACTCCTGTTTTTGAGGAGAGGTACAGGGGAGACTGCCTAGGTGACCGGCAGTGAAAGAGTGGCTAAAGAGATCTCTGTGTTCCTCCACACATGCTGATGCAGGCTAGCAGAATGCAATGCAATAATGGCACAATGGCTCTTGCAGCAACAAAGGCTGGCTGGAGCACGATACTGTACAGTGTCCCGAACTCCGGGTGGCTGTGCGCTCCCCCGTGTCCCTTGTCACATGCAGCAGGAAGGGATATCAGTGGCGGGAACTCTGTGTGATAAACACAGTTCCCTGCCTACTGTCCTCGGGTGGAAAGGCTGATGTGGGGGAAGCCTTCTCCCCCTGCTAGCAAATGGCCACCAGGGATTGAGTCATCATGTAGCGCCGGTAAAATGGCGGGGATCTGGCACGCACCGGGCAGCTCCACATATCGTGCACTGCTGCCCACAAACAAGGTACCATGGTGGTCCAGCGGGACGGGCGTCGAACCGGCCGACCCCTTGCTAGCCACAGCAGCTATGTGCGCCTCGCACGCGCTCGCAGTGGGGAGTGCATTACCTTTAGAAGAAGGTCCCTGGAGTCCGGTGGCGGCTGTAGCTCTCCAGTGCCCGGGGACCACTGCAGGTCCCCACCCGTGAGTGGCGAAGCAGCGCCGGACATTGGTAAAGGAGCCTGCAGCACAGGGGTCTTTACAGACCCCCAGTGCTGCTGCTGTGTCACTGACAGTGGTCAGTGTAAAATAAAAATAAAGTTTAGGCTGCTAAACAGCAATCCCTTTAGTGGGTGCATCTGGCTCCTACCAGCGCCCCAAAAAACTGAGCTTCCTGGCCTGGAGGTGGGGTAGAGGAGGGGAGGAGCCCGGCTGCCTGGGAGGCAGTTCAAGTTTAACCTCTAGGGTGCTGGAGCTCTCCCCTACTCCCACTGTAAAGCTGTGGCCCCCGATGTCTGCCGAAGGAGAATGTCCCTTGCCAATTTTTCTATTCGGGAATAGCAAATGGCTAAGCATGCTATTCCATATGGCAAAGTATGCTGGAATGTGTAGTTTCATAACAGCTGAAGGGCCAGTTTGGCCATGCCTGGCCTAAACTATCAGGGTTTTTGCAAAAGAAAAAAAAAATTGCTGGGGGAAAAAAAAAAAAAAAAACCATAGGGAGACGGCATACATACCCCCAACCTCAAGTAGCAGAACAGATAGCGTTCAGAGACTACAAAGTATCCTGGGAATTAATCCATGAGGGGTTTTCATGCACAGTAGCCTTGTAAGTTTTGGAGATGAAGTTTGCACCCCCACTCCCTGAGTTGTGAGAAAATGTAAATATGCACACTGATCCACAATGCTAAAACTAAAAAAAACAAGTCAACACTTCAAAAAAGGTTTTTAATTGTTCAAAATAGCACAAAAACGACAGATAGCACTATAGTAATATTGGATCACTTCGAGAACTCCTCTACAATGGAAGTAATAGCTTTTCTTCTCAAAGAAAAAAAGGCAGGTGAGGTTTTAGCAGGAGATTCTAGGCGGTAACACACAGTAACACTATAATACAAAAACGAGAAGTGGCAGCGGCCATTTTCTGTGGGATCTGCATACTCTTCTCTCCACTTTTTGCCGCACTCTCTTCAATCAAGCTGGCAGAAAGTATTTTAAACAAAGCTGCAATTGCTTTATGAGGCTGAAAAACTAGGTTAAGATAATCTCACATTTAAAAGAGGGGGGGGGGGGGCATTAGTAAGAAAAAGCTACATTACCCTCAAGATATTTCTCCCATCATAAAAATACTTCCATCTTTCACTGCTACTTATGTGTCCACATCTTAGGATGCAAATTGCGCGTTTATTGACAAAACATTCAGTCTGGGAACAATTAAACTGACAATTCATAGAATTGTCAAAAAACTTCTCATAACGGCGTACATCTTCATAGCCCCAACCCATCATGCAGCTCTCCTATCATATCTGTCCATATTCTGAAGATGTAAGGATACTAACCTAGATATTCATTAAATCAAAGTCACAATAGAAAGAAAAAAAAAATATATGATCCTAGTTACAAATCAAGGGGTGGTTAAAAAAAAAAAAGAAAAATTGGGCAGCTCATCCCTTTCCACGGGTCGTTACAAGAAGCCAGTGTTTGTGCCATGAGAACCAGAAAAATTTAAACATTGGGAACCAGCTAGATTAAAAATACAAAGCAAAAAAGTAGGTGTATGCGTGAAAAAAAAAAAAATACATATAATTTTCTACACGCATTTAACAAATATGGTAGTAGCATTAAAATTAAACACTACGGAAAATAATGTAAATTCTAGGTGATCTATACAAGTTTCTTTTTTATGGTTTTATTTTTGTACAAAAAAAAAATACCCCATGCTTTAAGCTAGTTCAGATTTTTTTGTGTTTTTATTTTTTTTTGCTTTCTTGTTTCTTATAAATTTGTTTTTTACAAAAAAAGAAAATAAAAAAAAACCCTAAACAGTTTGTGGAACCGGTTTTGAAACCATTCCGACTGTTTGTATATATTTATATATGTATATTTATACTTTATGTATATGATTAGAAATCAATAACGCTTGGCCTTTCCTGCACCATGGAGTCAACAACGATGGGTGCTGGTTATTTCTGGCAAGAAAAATGTACGTTTTGGTGAACACATTTACAGGGCTCGCTGGCGGGCATGCCTGTTTGGATAGGAAGCCATTTCTGCAAGTCGAGCGTCTTAAGTATGCTGCAAACAGGCAATCTGCGCGAGAACAAAGACCACTGCACAGAAAAAGGGGGGAGGACTACAGTTTTAGATTTGAGCCTTGGAAGAAAAGGTCGAGTCAGATTGTTCTGTCTGGAAAATGCGTACTTTATGCAGAAACTAAAAAGGGATGTAAATAAGAAAGAAAAAAAAAAACATAAAACTAACAGACTGTTCTAAAAAGCAAACAATTGCAACCTATTCACTACCAGGTGCCATGAAGGTCTGACATGCAATTTTCTGCCCTCTTTCCTAGTCCTGAAAGGGTTAATCCAAGAGTAGTGATTGACAAGTGAAGTAAACCAGCAAACTCTAGACCACTCTGCTCAGCCACCAGGCACGAAGGGGTGAGAGGTTAGGATGCAGTTAATTTCTCTTGAAAAGTTTATCTCAATACCAGTGGGACAAAAGAAATAGAAAATGGACTGCACAAAATAAAAAATGGTATTAGAAATGGAAAACTTCATTCAAAACAAAAAAAAATTGTTGCAATATATATAAAAATGTGAAATTTATATGGTTCTTTTAAACTTTCTAAGTAACTTCCTTTAAATACATTTCAAGATGTGTTGTCCACAAGCCGAGATGGAATTCACCCAGCAGAGTTCCAACAGAACCAAGCTGAAAACGCACACACTCCAATGCCAAGCTCTGTTACCAACTGGCAAGTCTTGCGTGCATCCCAACAGTGCAGACATTGCACCATATAGCGTAAGAAAAGGGCACAGTAAAGTTCCAGGAATCATGCCCACTCCTTATTTTGCGCAGCTTTGCCGTCCAAGAGAGTCACTTAAAAAATTAGCATCAGGGTGGGCCTTGCCAGGTGGAGGTTACTCACGGCAACCCTTTTGCTCACGTCTTTAAAACCATTACACCACGGATGTAGCTGAAATAAAGTCCCAAGTGCTTCTGTTGTCAAAACAAAAACGGGAGTATTTCCCCCCAAAACTCCCTCTTTGTAGTCTAGTAAAAGAAAAACAAATGCCAAACAAGCAAAAAGACCTGGACGAATCTTCTACAGCATCTCCATAAGAAGCTTGTGTGGTTTTTTTGGGCCTGTCTGCTTGTGCACAGTTAGCAACCTTTTAAAGTTCACATTGTTCAATGCAATCTCCCCGCTCCTGCAACTCGCTCCTTTAGAAATACAGATGCAAAAAAAAAATCTGAAGAAGTTTATGCTCTCTACACAGGAGACCGGAAACAGAAAATGATGTGCTTTTTCCAAAGTCATTGATAACCGGGTGGGGGATTAGAAAGAGCTGGGTATCGACAATTCCTACCAATCCCATGTGACTGGCAGGAAAAAAAAAAAAAAAAAACACAGTAAAAATGGGAAGTGGACATAGAGGAACAGCAAAGCTCGCCATATGAGCATAGTTTTGGAGACTGGGAGGTGCTTCGAACTTGATCACGGATGATCAGGCTTTGCTTTCTTTGGAGCGGATTTCCTGGATAAGAAAATACAAAAGAACATTTTGTATTACTGAATCATCACTATCAAGCTACATGATGTAGAAAGTACAAACATTACGAGTCCGGTTCCACAACAGGTAAAAATACCTTGAAGACATCAAATCTCATTAAAGCTTAGCAATCGCAGCACAAAAGTATACGTATATCTACCGCAGCATGCTCCGTACAGTCGCAAAACATAATTCCAACACATGCCCCACATGCATTCACTGGTATCCACAGAAGGTGACCGGACCGGATGCGATAGCTACCAAATATCAGTACATTAGGAAAATTAAGTACAACCAAAGTCATGAGGACTGGGTTCTAGAGCAATCACTACAGACTTTGCTGACCTGTTGTATATCAAAAACATTTTCAATGTTCTACCAAAACTATTAAGATAATGGAGTTAAACTAAAATACAGATCGTAATGCAAAAAGCACTTTTCAGCTCTGTACCTTGTAGGGCTATGAGCAGAAATGTTGCTAAACTACAGAACAAATGAACTGGCGCCCTCTAGTGTCAAGTACCCAAATAGCAATTGAATGAGGTACCCAAATAACCCCTCACTGTGTCCAAAACAAAAAGATAAAAAGTTATCCAACAACTCCAGGAGAAGGCCCTACTCATTCTTCTTCTACTCTAAGACATTTTTAATGGAACAGAAAATGCTTTGGGCATTGTATTACAGTGTTAATCAGGGCCATCATACAGTCAAAATGACAGCAGCTGTGTGCAGTACTGCATAACATGTAGCTTATTCTGCATAAAAGGTTGTGGCCTTTATAAAAGTTTAAAAAGGACTTTAATTCTCATTATTGAAAAAAAAAAAAAAAAAAATCAGAAACTGCACTGACAACAGAACTTGAGGCTTTGAGAGGCTTCCAGACTTAGGGGTTATTCAATCCCAGCCAGGACTCGCCTGCAACAGGAAACAACCGCTGGATATCAGCGCCCGTTTTTGCCCATGCCAGAACTTATTCCGCCATCATGCAGAATAAAAACACATGAATAGGTCAAAACTGCAGCTATTCCTGCCCAGCAAAAACAGCAGCTGGGATTTAATTTTCCCGCTTCTAAAGGGGTAAATTTACTAGGATGGGAGGGGTCCTACCGAATATGGGATGTTGCCTATAGAAACCAGATTTCTTCTTATTTAGCACCTTCTAGAAGAGAAGATAGAATCTGCTCGCAATGGGAAACATCCCATCTTCCAATAGAACTCCCATCTTAGTATTTATTTACAGTTTCTTATATAGCGCACACATATTCCACAGCGCAGAATATATTTGAACATTCACATCAGTCCCTGCCCCAGTGGAGCTTACACTCTATATTCCCTACCACATGTACACACGCACACACAGACATTCTAGGGTTAATTTTGTTGGGTGCCAATTTGCCTACCAGTATATTGTTGGAATGTGGGAGGAAACCCACGCAAGCACGGGGAGAATATACAAACTCCACACAGTTAGGGCAGAGTAGGAATTGAATCCATGACCTCAGCGTAAGGCAGTAATGCTAACCATTACACCATCCATACTGCCTAAGTACATGTAGAGTCAATTCACAATAAACATGAACAGTTTTCCTAAAGTTGCATAAAACACAGATGGTTCTTCTAACTACTGTTATTTTGATTCACAATTTCAATACAATCCGCTCATTAGTGGGTGAAATACTCACATTTCTGGGGAGGATACAGGGCGTTTATTTCCAGGTTTACCAGCTGAACCATCCTTGCTGGATTCTACAGATGGATGGAGTATCAAAAGTTAATAAAAACACAAATAATGACATATACACACACACAAAAAACTCCCCCCACAAAAAACTCCCCCCAACACTGACAACATAATAGAGTGCCAAGAACAATCTGTAATCATCATTTACCTTGCAGCCACCTAACTTGTGTGGCAGGACCATAGCCCTTCTCATTGCGTGCAGCAATGCGGAAGATGATTGCAGGTTTGGTGGTGTAGTCTATGTGAGCATTGGAAAGGCTGGAGGACTGCACAAGACATGAAGGATTAGGGCCACAGTATACCCGCATGAATGCCAGCTGAGCTGGCGTTGTTGACTTCTGCTCACTACTCTGATTGCTTTGGATGGCCAGATACACTGAGTACTCAATGATCTTTCCAGATGTAACAGAAGGAGGTTCCCACGTGAGGTGAGCACCATCAGGGCTCTGTAGAAAACAAACAAGCATGGAACGTTAGCTACAATAGAAGACATTACAAGGCTGACATGTATAACAGTAAGCTCGTCATTAGCACAGGTCACTGGGCTCACTCACAAGAAAAATCCATGTATTTTTAAGTGTTTTGGGAAAGCCAGAAGCAGCAGAACGCTGACTGCAGAGCAGGGGATTTCCACAGCGATCTATCCTCTAAAGCAGGTATGGGGAACTTTTGGCCCTCCAGCTGTTAAACTACACATCCCAGCATGCCCTGCTACAGTTTTGCTATTTGCCCATGCTAAAAATGTTGCAGGGCATACTGGGATGTGTAGTTCAACAGCTGGAGGGCCAAAGGTTCCCCATCCTTAACCTAAAGTATCTAGTTTAAACTTCTCATCCTAATTTTCAAAGCTCTCAAACTCTCCTACATCTCCAACCTCCCCCACCCAATCCCTCCTGTCAGTCACCTCCCCATTGATTCCCTCCTCAGAGATGCCTCATGCTTGCTTTATATTTGTTAGATTAGCCCGCCAGCCCACTACTCCAAGCGCTTCCCCAAATCCTTATTCCTCTAAGCACAGGGCTGCGTATGACTGGGGGAGCGTCATGCCGCCGAAAGCACAGGGCTGCATATGACTGGGGGAGCATCATGCCGCCAGAAGCACAGGGCTGCGTATGACTGGGGGAGCATCATGCCGCCAGAAGCACAGGGCTGCATATGACTGGGGGAGCATCATGCCGCCAGAAGCACAGGGCTGCATATGACTGGGGAAGCGTCATGCCGCCAGAAGCACAGGGCTGCATATGACTGGGGGAGCGTCATGCCGCCAGAAGCACAGGGCTGCGTATGACTGGGGAAGCGTCATGCCGCCAGAAGCACAGGGCTGCGTATGACTGGGGGAGCGTCATGCCGCCAGAAGCACAGGGCTGCGTATGACTGGGGGAGCGTCATGCCGCCAGAAGCACAGGGCTGCGTATGACTGGGGGAGCGTCATGCCGCCAGAAGCACAGGGCTGCGTATGACTGGGGGAGCGTCATGCCGCCAGAAGCACAGGGCTGCGTATGACTGGGGGAGCGTCATGCCGCCAGAAGCACAGGGCTGCGTATGACTGGGGGAGCGTCATGCCGCCAGAAGCACAGGGCTGCGTATGACTGGGGGAGCGTCATGCCGCCAGAAGCACAGGGCTGCGTATGACTGGGGGAGCGTCATGCCGCCAGAAGCACAGGGCTGCGTATGACTGGGGGAGCGTCATGCCGCCAGAAGCACAGGGCAGCGTATGACTGGGGGAGCGTCATACCGCCAGAAGCACAGGGCTGCGTATGACTGTAGGAGCGTCATGCCGCCAGAAGCATAGGGCTGCGTATGACTGGGGAAGCGTCATGCCGCCAGAAGCACAGGGCTGCATATGACTGGGGGAGCGTCATGCCGCCAGAAGCACAGGGCTGCGTATGACTGGGGGAGAGTCATGCCGCCAGAAGCACAGGGCTGCGTATGACTGGGGGAGCGTCATGCCGCCAGAAGCACAGGGCTGCGTATGACCGGGGGAGCGTCATGCCGCCAGAAGCACAGGGCTGCGTATGACTGGGGGAGCGTCATGCCGCCAGAAGCACAGGGCTGCGTATGACTGGGGGAGCGTCATGCCGCCAGAAGCACAGGGCTGCGTATGACTGGGGGAGCGTCATGCCGCCAGAAGCACAGGGCTGCGTATGACTGGGGGAGCGTCATACCACCAGAAGCACAGGGCTGCGTATGACTGTAGGAGCGTCATGCCGCCAGAAGCACAGGGCTGCGTATGACTGGGAGAGCGTCATGCCGCCGGAAGCACAGGGCTGCGTATGACTGGGGGAGCGTCATGCCGCCAGAAGAACAGGGCTGCGTATGACTGTAGGAGCATCATGATGTTCAGATCAGACTCCTGTAAGCATACAGGCAGAAATGGGCAAATTCATGGATTTGCCTTGTAAAGGACTACCCCCATAAAAAAAAAAAAATCCTCAGTTCTTCCAGCATCCAGCTCGGCGGACTAGTACATAATTTTTACTGAAATGGGATTTCTTATATTGCCCAATGATAATGGTACCTTGCTGATCTTTATGGCACATGGTGCACCTGGGAAACCAGGCAGACAAGTCTTAAAGGCAGAGATCTCACTGAAGGGTCCACGTCCACAAGCATTTATTCCAGCAACACGAAATTTATAGGCAGTGCCAGGCTGCAGTTCTTGTTTTTTTAACTGGCTATAATCTGGGAGGACACCAGAGTCATCCTGAAAACACAAAAACATACAACAATAATAAAAAAAAGGTATAAGAATCAAACTGTAGAAAGCCTCCAAATTTACATAATAATGTAGAGCTTTTATTAGCAAGTTCCAAGTTTATGGCTTGCCAGTCTGGGCACTGAAGCATAGCCCGGAAAATTGTTGGGATTAAAGGTCTAGATCTGTCATCTTAATAAATATGAGCTGTATAAGTCTTATGACAAGCATGCATAACCCATTACACTTTACATGTGAGCCTTCCCATAACTCAAACTAAAACTGGCTGCCTGGGGTAGAGGCGGGGCATAGGAAGGAGGAGGAGCCTGGGCTGCCCAGAGGCAAATATTTATCCCATTTGTTGCCAGGTCCAACCTTCAACCCTATACCCAGCGTCTCCTATAGAGCGAAGAATAAAACTTCATCTAGTCAGAATTTTTATTAAGCTCCCTATAAATCAGCCACACCATTATAACAAATACCGGGAGAACATCCTACCATAAAAGTACGATTACTTCACTGACTGTTCTACTCACATCATTGCTGGAATCGTCAGCAGGCAAGTAGTAATGCGTCACCATCATATTTGTGGTCTTTATTACACCAACATCAAACCACTGATTCTCTTTTTTTAACTGAGCTTTAGGTTGCTGTGGGGGTAAATCCGGTTTCTGTAAAGAAAGAATAGTATTAATACCAAGATCACAATGCAGGTGCGAATACAGTCACAATTTCACGATAGAACTTACAGCCTCAATGCCATTGGCTACTTCGGTAAGAGCTGCTGCTGCCTGCAGTTTTGCAGGGCTGGCAATCACCACGGGCTGCGGTGCGGTGAAGGCGTTCGTTGGGGCCAGACCTGGCAAAAGAAAAATGACTTAATGTAGAGCCCAAACTGCGTAAACGGACATCCACAAACAGGAAAACAGGCTTTCAGCATTACCCAAATAAATATTTTGAGGACACTCACTCTCTGTGGGAGTTGAAGGTATAAGTGCAACCGCACTGGTCACTGCATTCGTCAACTCATTGAGCCCATTACTTTCACTGGCAGGATCGTTGAGGCTGTCCGCAGGTGCCAAGGCCTCCGTAGGCAACTGGTGCAACTGTTGCAATTGCTGTAGTTGCTGTAACTGCTGTTGGTGCAATTGCTGCTGCTGCTGTAACTGTTGCTGCTGAAGCTGTTGTAACTGTTGCTGATGTTGAGCTTCTTGCAACTGTTGCTGCTGATGAACCAGAGCTGCCAGCTCCTGCTGAGTTAGGACTATCGGAATGGTGGTGGTGGGCCCTTCAGATGTCAGATGACGCAGCTCAGCGTGAGCCACGTCAGAAGTGTCCATTGACTCTCCAGCTGCTGCTTGGAAACCCATAGGGACAAAACACAAAAACGTGTTGCAGAAGACGGACTTACAAATGTAAATACTGTACATGCGAATATGCATTCTATTTCTCAATCCCGACCATTACACACTTTGGAACTTACCCATCACCGCCTGCTGTGCGGCCTGCAGAACTGCTTGAATGGCCAAGGCCTGAGCCTCTTCAGTGGCAGCAGCCTGGGCAGCAGCTTCAGCTGCGGCAGTCACGGCGAGTTCTTCCGGCGTTAGCCCTGTGACCATGAGTGTGGTTGTCTGTCCCTCTGCCATTAGCTCCTGAGGGAGAGAAAGCTGTTCAACCCCCTGTTGCTCCGCAGCTGCAGCCTCCTGGGCATGTTCTGCTTCCATTGCAGCCTGTAGCTCTGCTTCGCTATGCTGCGGCACAGCAGTGTCCATGGCCTGTGCTTCTGGTTCTCCATGGGCATCCTCGGGAGGCTGGAGGATGTCAGACGAGAGCGGAGCTTCAGGTTGTTCAGGGCAAGAGACCGCATTTGCAGGCTGCACGGTGTCTTCGGGGGAGGGATCAGTCATGGATGAAATATTCTGGAATGAGACAGACCATTAAATGCAATTCCAGAGGGATTTGAAGCAATTGAATTTTAAAAGAGAAAAAAGGTGGATATTGCCAAAACTACAGTTGGTAGATGATACGGTAAACTCACCGGTACAGATGGGCCAGGGAGCAGAGTGGACTGCGTCACATTTGTCACTGCTCTGGAAACAATGGGTTGGGCAGCTGAATGCACTGGTGAAGTGGAGGCGGTTACTGCCGCAATGGTAACGGGGGGTGTTGCGGCTACGGCGCTGGAGTTGGTACTTGAGGCCGATTCCTCAGTGGGGACAGTTTCCTGTTCCCCTTGCCCATTTGCAGCTGGTGGTTGGTCTGTAAAGGGATCATAAAATAAGTATTACTTACGTGCTGTATTTTAAATACGAGAGAAGTCTAATGAACAAGTGCTAATACAAGGTTTCATCTGGGAGACCATCAAGGGGGCGGAAATAAGTTTATTGCCAACGGAGGGTTGTGATAGGCTCCACATCACAGAGCAGTCAATTACGGAAGCGTATACACTTCTTGATGAGTTGTTCAATGTCGTCATAGCCAGGCGGGCAATTTGATGTACCTGCCCAGCTTCGACACCAATTAGCAGACTTCCCATTCACACACAACCAGCCATGTCAGTATAGCTACAGATATACTAGTCACTGGCTGTGCTGCAGGGCAGAAGCTGGGCCTTGCACAGAGCTATCAGGTGTACACTGTGGGCCGCCATCCACTAACAATAGATCATTCAGTGTGTCCCCAGCATTAGAAGTTGCTGCTGAGCACAAACAACAAATCGTGGCCACAATATGACAGGTGGAAGGGACAACAGCATGTCGTCTCACAGAGACAAAGTGTCAGTGTATTGATCTTTAAAAAGAGATAGACGCAAAGGTGATAGCCATCCAATCAGCTCATAACTGCCATTTTTCAAACACAGCCTGTAACATGACAGTACGGAGCTGATAGTCTGGATGTTTCTCATCCTCACATTTATATCTTTTTAAGGCTGAATAAATTCTCCCCCCTATATGCTATCAGTCGGTAATCCAACTCCTTGACCAGCTGTACTCACATGAGCAAGCCTGACATCTAATTTATACCCTGAACTCACAATAGTGTTTTTCTAATACCCCTTTCACACCAGTAAATGCAGGGACTTACTTGGGAAAATGGTCCCTGGATCATGGAAAAACAATGCACATAATACAGAGGATGTTGGTAATACAGTAACAGACAAAATAAAAACTTGCACACAGTAAGCATAATGCAGGATTGGTGCAGCATTTTGGATAATAACTTCCATGAGTGGTGTACTCCACCATGACAAGGTACCATGTGTGGCAGCCATTTTAGGCACTCTGCGTAGGATTACCCAGGGTGGAAAAGGATTACCCACAAAAGTAATTACCCAAAATGGGTGATTTCAATGTATATTTTTCATCCCATCCACAAGTGCACCAGATAAGGCAGCTATGGTGGGCAGACTACGAAGGTTACACTGTAGGAGGTGAGCCTTAAGCCTTGTACACACACATATCGATTTGCTTTTGATTCTATGTTAGATTCGGTTTTCTATTAGATCTTTCCAATCGATTTGGCATTAGTTCTGTACTTTTGCATTAGATATCGAGTTCGATATACATTCATTGTACATATTCGATTTACTAGATCAAATTTGATATTTCCTTGGCTGCACAGTAGCCTTTTCTGTTCAATTTTCTGAAAACGGGAGCGCGCATCAAATTGAATGTAGATCGAAAGTGACACAAAAACCATTCGATTTAGGATTCGATTTTGCCTTTATAAGCAAAATCAAATATCGGGAAAAAAAAAAAAAATCATTGCATGTGTACAGAGCTATACAAGGAGCCAATGCATACAAGGGCCCAGTAATGGTGTGTACACACGGTGAGATTCCCTTGCTATTCGACTCCTTTACAATCTTTGCTAACTCTGTACTATCTACATACAATTCATGCTATCTACATTCGATTTACACTATATAGTCATTGCTGCTATCTACCTGGGTTTCGGTTTGTGCGGTCATGGGAGCGTACAAAGATTGCAAGGTAAAAAACCTGTGCGATCTGCATACAATTTTGACTATATAGTCAAAATCTGATGCTGGATTGTACCCTGTGTACACAGCATTAGTAATCACTACAGCTGTGCAACAGCTAGCGGATTTGGAAAACGTGGACCGTTGGTGGATCTCGTGGACCGGTTTGGCCAGCCCTGACATACAATATACACAGCAGATATTTTGAAGCACTAAATACCTGCTTTGATATAGGCTAGATCTGGTCACAGGATAAGGAGAGACCCAATGTAATAGAATGCATTGAGCAGCAGGGCCCTCCTTAGCCTATTTCTACTTGCAATCGCAAGCCTGCTTACACATTGCGACTTTGGCTAACGGTTCTTACGATTGTGACAATATATAGTCATGTACACAGTATGCAACAATAGGCTGCCTACACTGACTCACCCAATCAATTGTGGCATGCGATTTGGCAATTTTTTTCTTACAAATGTGACTATATTGTCATAATCGTAAGAACAGTTAGCCAAATCGCACTGTGTGTACACACACTGCATGCCACAATAGATTGGGTGAGTCAGTATAGGCCTGGGGTAGCCAACCCTAGTCCTCGAGAGCTACCAACAGTGCATGTTTTGCAGGACTCCTCACAGAATCACAAGTGAGCTAATTAGCTCCATCTGTGGATCTTTTAAAATGTGTCAGTGATTAATGAGTGCAGCAGCTAGTTTGTCTGGAAAATGTGAACTGTTTGTAGCTCTCGAGGGCTAGGGTTGGCTACCACTGGTCTAGGCAATCAGCATCTATTCCAGGGGTAGCCAACTCCAGTCCTCGAGAGCTTCCAACAGTTCACCTCGCAGGTACACAGGTGCACTCATTACTGACTAACATTTTAATAGATCCACAGGCCCTGATCTATTCTGTTTCATGGGTAACACCACTCTCTAATCTTCAATTACACAGTAACATAGTATTACAGTTATCAAGGTCACATGAGCAGTAGAAGTGCCCACACTGCTCTCCTGAGAGCAGAGGGTGCCCTGGGAGGCTGGGGAAGCATCGCCAGGCCCTACCCAAACTTTATTATGGTGCTCGACAATACCGGACCCACTTTACAGTATTCCACCATGACATTAGGACAAAATAACCCCAGTTTAATCTGCGAGGAACCACCTATTTTGGTTAAAATGTTGCCCCTTTCAGTGTGTAAGTTGGGGTAGGTGGGTGATATGCTATTCTGCCCATGCTTGCCTCTGTACAGTATGATATAAGGGACCAGACTATGTAGAAATAATTGCCTGTCTTTGAACTTTTTGTGCTAGAGAAATACTTTGGGAATGATATAGACTTTAAGGCGAATGGTACAGATACCCCCTAGAGATAGTTTGGGTGATTGAACAGTCCTCTGACAATATAATATAATATAAATAACTTATTTAGGAACTAATGTCAAGGATGTATGATAAGATAGTAATATCTCTTGGCATGTTTAACCTCAAGTAACCATGTGATGTGTGTCCAATTGTATGTGTAGTTTCTTTGTTTTTGTAAAGAAAAGTGTTAAATAAAGACTAAATTAAAAAAAAAGAAATAATTGCCTGGATGGCGACTGCTGCTAATGTCAGTGGGAGGACATCATATTGGACCTATGATTATACATTGAGTGGTAAGCCAGAACAGCGCACTAGCGTTTACTATGATGCCTGGTCCCCACTAGTGCAGGAAGTAATCTCTGGAGGTCATGACGTTTCATAATAGTCTTAGCGTAAGAGGAGAGAGTAGCCATTCTGAATGCAGCTATGGGCTTCTTTACTTCCAGCATATGCAGGACAATCTGCCGGAGTAAGGTAAGTGCACTTTTATTTTCATTTGTACTTTGTCTACACAATTAGGGTTTTTTCACAGACCCTAAAAGGTGCCGGGCACAACTAGAAAAAGATTGTAGTCGGTCTAAATGTCAGGTGTCTGTACATCTGACTAAAGCGAAGGGATCATTACTACTATTGCCGACTAGTAGGTATTATAGAAGCTGACATTTTAGTCCAGTTTTTTTCAGCATGAGTTCATCCAGCTGCCACGGAACCACAGATCCCAGCATGCCCTTCCACAGTGCCGCAGTACTGGGGCAGTACATGCTGGGATGTGCAGCCCGACAAGAGTCAGAAAACCACACTATGAACATCTTCGTTAAGGTGCCCATAGACGCTGCGAGAATCAAATGCGTTATGGGCTAGATCACATCGCACGGCATGTATTTTGCATGCAATGTGCGTGGCGATCCGAAAGCAGTACAAAAAGTATGTGCAGCACATACTTTTTGTACGGTGCAATGGGATGCCCGCGGGAGTGTGCATCACATCACATCACATCGGAATGCACACTGCTATAGCAGCGTGTATGGGCACCATAAGTCATTCAAATTCACCTCATTAATGCCTCCGGAGGAGTCAGGTGACCTCATCAGGACAGGTGACCCATCAACAGCCCATGCAAGACAGGCGCAAATGCCACTGCAATCAAATTCATCCCGAGTAATGCATATGTCAGGGTAGAAACTGTATGTTTAGCACAGACCTTGCACATTTTACCCAGGTTGATAGGGAACATATCCTGTAGGTGCAAAGTTTGTACAGTCCTGTTATGTATGAAGACCATAGGATTAAATACACCAGTCCTGTTATGTATGAAGGACACACTGTCCTGTTATGTATGAAGACCATAGGATTAAATACACTTTGCTGAGAGAATAGATCTTGAGCTTGTCTCTGTTATAAACTGTAATAACATTACACATTTTGAAAGCACACCAGCATGGTATTAAAGAGATCATTTTGCAACATACCAAATAAGTAGAACAAAGGAAGGACCCTCACCTTGATTAGTCCCCATGGTGGCGGTAACTGTTGTGGGTGTATGGGTGGTTCCAGTTTCGTGCGTCTCACAAGGTGGGTTGGAACAAACCTGCTGTGCAGGAGCTGGAGGTGCATTGGTTGCAATGTTGGATGTAGACGTGGTTGCCGTATTGGTGGTGTTGGTTTCGTGGGTCTCACAAGGTGGGTTTGAGCAGACCTGCTGCACAGGAGCAGAAGGTGCATTGGGTGCCATGTTAGATGTAGACGTGGTTGCTGTATTGGTGGTGTTGGTTTCGTGGGTCTCACAAGGTGGGTTGGAGCACACACGTTGCTCTAATGTATTCGGTTGAGTGTCTGTAGGCATTGTTGTTGTTCCTGTACAAGTAGCCTGTTGAGTCTCACTAGAAGACTGTTGTGCATTGTCACCTTGTTCTGTGACAATATTTGACCTTGCTGTAGTTGAGGTGTTGGTTGTACCGGTCTCGTGAGTCTCACACGGTGGGTTAGAACCAACTGGGTTTGCAATCTGGTTGACTTGTGCATCTGACTCTGCAGATACAGTCATGGTGGTACGCGTGGAACTTGCCTGATGAGTCTCGCATGAGTCACCAGCAGACCGTTGGTTGTTCTCAGAAGTTCCAGAGTTGATGTTGGACTTTGCTGTGGTCGCAGTTTGAGTAGTACCAGTCATCATCGTTTCGGACGCACGGTTAGAGGATACCGACTGGCCAAGCTCTGTTATGGATTTGTCAGTTTCTTTGCTGGCACCTTTCCCATGTTCCACCTCTAGAAGGCCAGATGTGCCCGAATTAAATTCTGTTTGTACAGACATGGTGGTTTTCGTTGAGCTAGTTTGATGGGTCTCACACGGTGGGTGGTGTGGGGTTCTCTGTACGTTTTCTGAAAGCCCTGTCCCGATATTGGATCTTGCGGTGGTTGGTGTGTGTGTTGTGCCAGTTTCATGATTTTCAGATTGTGGATTGGAGTATGGCTGGATAACATTATCAGTCTGCTCTGTTGCCAAATTAGATGTGGCCACAGTAGCGGTGTTCGTCGTATTTGTCTCATGTGTTTCACATGGTGGGTTTGAGCAAACTTGCTGTACCTCTTCTGACCGTCCGCTGGTAATGTTAGCAGCCACAGTCATGACTGTACGTGTGGACGTGGTCTGCAAAGTCTCACATGGAGGATTATTTGTCGGCCTTTGTACATTTTCATTGCCATTATTTGATCTGGCGGTTGTTGCAGTTGGAGTTGTGCCAGTATCGTGCGTCTCGCACGGTGGATTAGAACACACCCTAAGCACTGCTTCCGTCTGCCCATTGCCAATATTTGACAGTGCTGTAGTCGGGGTCTGTGTAGTTCCGGTATCATGGGTCTCGCAGGGAGGATTGGAACATACTCTTACCACAGTTCCCGGCTGCCCAGTGCAGATATTAGCCATGGCGGTGGTTGGAGTTTGTGTTGTTCCAGTTTCATGAGTTTCACATGGGGGATTGGAACAGACTCTAACAACGCTTCCATTAGCCTGGCCCATTGTGACATAGGTCCCAGGCTCCTGACCCTCACACACAAACTGCAATGTGCCACCAGGTTGCTGAACTATGCTGCTGAGATTCACAAGGGTGGTGGTTGCTGTATTTGTGGTTCCCGTTTCATGGGTCTCACATGGAGGATTGGAACAAACAAGAGTGACCGTGCCAGGCTGCTGGTCTCCTTGACCCGAATCTGCTATAGTGACCGTTGCGGTGGGCTGATCCGTAGTTGGTGAAGCCAAAATAGAAACAGGAAGGTCATGGACAGGCTGGGCTTCCACCCCGCTAGGAGTAGTGATTAAAGTCACTTGGGTTGGCTGAGATATTGGCTGGAGAGAAAATAAATAAATAAAATAAAAAAATATTCAAAACCACTTACACCAACACCCATAGGAAACCAAAGGTGGTTATTCAGACCTGAACACTGATCTGCGATTTTGCAGAACCCTGTAATCAGATGGCCACCGCCCAACCAAAAGAAATTCCTGCCCTCTGCAAGTCTGAGAACGTCTTGCAAAAATCACGCCGCTTGTCGTACATCTGCAAATCGCCACTTAGTGATTTTTTTTCCCCACTGTGTGCAATCTGTGTGTAACCCTGACCCTTCAGAACTGGCTCATCGTTGCCCGAGCTGGTATCACACTCCTTCCCTTAAAAAGACTGGCCACGCTTGAGTTTTCCTGACACTCCCAGATAATGGCCGGTTACCACCCCTTAAAACGCGGCTTCCTGTAAAACGGTTAGCAGTAAAAAAATAAAAATTGTCGCTGTTTGGCGTCACAGATGTGTACAGTGATCCATAGTCATGTGCAGTAGATCGATGATTGCTGTGCAAATTCGTACAAAAGCGATCAGGTCTAAATAACCCCCAAAGTTACATATAGAGGTATACATGCATACTAATTGACGTAAAGCTGCTCCTACTGAAGATTAGTGTTCTACTAGCTAAGTGTAAAGCATTTTTGTCAACAAGAATAAAATGACAAACTCAAAATGCATGCTCCTCACCTGCATCGTTATGGTGGGTGTACTCAGTCCAGCAGCTGCCGTAAGCGAGGTCTGAGCTGCTGACATGGTGATGGCGCCAGGATTTATCACTTGACTTGATAGCGTGGCAATAGTTCCCAAAGTATTTATTGGCGTTGCAAGTGAAGCCGTGTTGTGTACCCCACCTCCTGCCAGACTCGTTGACACTGTTCCAGTGACTGTACCGAGAGTGGTCATACCTTAACACAAGAAACAGTAAAGTCAAAAAACCATTAACATATTAAATGCCACAATATATTAATGGTTAGTCACTGCTAAAGGAGAGTCCACTCTGAATTTACAGCTACAAATGCCTAGCCATATTTATAGAAATATTGTTTGTAACATTCACATGGAACCAAGCAATTATTATACCAAAAGCATAAAAGTCAAACTCAATGTGGAGATAGTCTAAAGCCGGCCATACATCAGAACGATTCTAGACCCAAATGCGTGATTGAGGGATTGTGTGCACATCGTGAGGTATTTCTGTGCGATGTGTGTTTCCACGGGTCGAGAGGTCCCTCCACTGATAATGTGCTGTAGATGTAGGGCATCTACCAAGAAAGCTCCAAGATCTCTGGTGCTGGAGCCATATCAAGGTAGTAACTTGTAGTTGTGACGGGAGGCCACCCCAGCATCACTTGCCTGAAAGGTTGTCCTCACCTTTTCGGAAACCCACTAGACGGTACTTCTGGTAGAAGAGCCCCAAGTTTGGACCCCTCTGTTTCAGTGTGTG
Source organism: Crinia signifera (assembly GCF_055691185.1). Classification (NCBI taxonomy): domain Eukaryota; kingdom Metazoa; phylum Chordata; class Amphibia; order Anura; family Myobatrachidae; genus Crinia; species Crinia signifera. The sequence continues at coordinate 38,738,800 of NC_139225.1, read as the reverse complement.
GAAGGAAAACACCTTAGACTATGGAACAGCAGAGGCTAGGAAGGCAGTTTTATAAGCAGCTACAAAAGGGGAAAAAAAATTCTAGCTCCAGGGGCCAAAGAAAAGGTCACCTGTAAAGAGAAGGGCCTTTGCGGGATTTGCCATCAGCCAACCAGGTTTGGAACCACACTGAGGTGGTCAAGATATTAAGGTGCCCACAGACGCATCAATTATCGAATGCGTTTTGTACTTTTTAAGCACAAATTGCATCTTATGTACAATTATTGGATGGTGTTTATGGGCTTGTGCGATGCGTGTTCCCGGGAGCCCGATATTGTATGTCTAAAAAAGTACGTGCTACACGTACTTTTTAGACTACATCTGAAATGTAACATTACAAACATGGGTTCATCACATGCATCCAAGTGCACATCTCATAGCAAGCTGGAAGAAAAATTGTATAGAACCATTGTACAGTCAAAAACGCATAGCACAGTACAATTGTAGCGTCTGTGGGCACCTTTAGAGAAAAGTCCAGTGGTTTTCAAACTGTGGGTCCTGACCATATCTGCATGGGGTCTGATGGCTTCTCTGATCTCAGCCAGTGATACAAGGAGTTTGAAAAATCAGTTGAATCGTCAGTTACTTCACACTCCTTGCATCATTTTGTGCCTCCACAATACTGCCATGCTTGTGCTGCTGACCATACGTTTCATGACTGTTCTGTGGTAACTGGCTGGAGTCCTGTGGAATAATTTTTATTGTCTGGCAGGGTCCCAGAGCAAAATAGTTTGAGAATGGCTCCAGTAATCACTCAAATAAGCAGCAGCCTCTCAGGTGGTACCCACAACGTACACGAGATCTGATTTTTTTTCCAAGCATAGGCCTCCCCCAGCTACCTAAGACCTTAACCTATTCAGGCTGAAGCCAATAAACTTTCCAAATTCTGGGCTTTGGGGGTCACATTAGAAAGGGGAAAAGATGTCAACTTAAGATGGTTAAGAGAATCCCACTTCTTCCATTCTACTGGAGGAAGCAGGTAGACTTATTTGGACACGAAAAACATCAGACAAAACAGTCTTGAACTGAGCAGAGAGGGAAAACAGAAAGACCCTCCTTTTTTCACCTAAAAAGGAGCACCTCTGAAGCTGGTGAGGTTTCGTCTTCCTTGATAAGCAAGGACGCCATAACCAAAAAGTCATCAACATGAACCAAGTGGTCTTGCTGAACCAAGAAAAGTGTCTACACCTCTGATGTCTTTCACAACTGCTACTCAAAGTCAGAGGAGTTCCGTCTGGGATTCCTAGCACGAATGTAAAGGTGTAGAACTCCCTCAGCTAAACACCTTGTGGTTCATGGAGGGCTCTACCATGTGCTGCAAGTTACTAGAGACCTGTACTAGGTCCTGAATGTATTGGGACATCCACTGGACAGAAGCCGGCACTGAGGAGCGCTGTTGAGGTCCCCTTGTTGCTGAAGTCTGAGGGGGGCAGAAAAAGCTTCTAATTGAGGAGCTAATTCCTGCATGGTATGTGAGTGAGACTTCCCATTTTGGTTTCTGAGGAGTAACCACGTCAGAAGGGAAAAGGCTGCAGCCCCAGTTGGTTGACTACAGGACTTAAAACCAAAAGCTGGATATACCTATAGATTTATATGTCTTTTGTGAATCTTGCCATATGCTTTACCATCAATCATTTCTTCCCAACTGCTGGAAAATGAACAAATTATTCAGACAAATCTGTCCGATCAAATGGATATAACCAAATTGTCTGAATGACCATTGTCTTTTTTCCAGCGTTTGGGAGCAGATTTTTGTTCCCACCAGATAAATCTTTAGGTGTGTTCCCAGCTATAGTTGGTGTCCTCTGTTTGCAGAATTTGTCTCTGATGGTCTAGTACTAGCAAAGAGAAGACTACACCACTGCCAATCCTCTAACTGTATGATCAGAGGACAACGAGTCTGCCCTACACAACTGCTCCGTGGATGCTGTGGGTCATGCTCCCTTGGAAATACCACCAGATGAAATGGAAGGAGTCTAAACCGAGATTGGGTCTGAAACACCTTGTGGTCCGATTGGTGGACCTGATGAACCTGGTTAATGTTTGTTTAGTCACTGGCCATCCTCTTATCCTAGCATCAAAAATAATGAGAGTGTTATCCTACTTGCAAACAGTTAGTGCCAAATTCCATGGAGGCCACCCCATTCCAATGTTGTCAGCTGGCCCAGGCATTTGTGGCAGAGGTTATGTGAGCATTTTGCCATAACGGCTCACTCTGCAGTCTAACCCAGCCCCAGAATTCTTCCAGGAGGTAAGTCCAACAAATACTGATCCTTTCATACAGAACCAGCCCCCAAGATGAACCCTCCATACCCCATATGAAGTGAGAGACATGATGGGGTCTAGATTAGCTAAGCCACATAACATTGGAGCCAGTAAGAAGCTGCTGTATGCATACTGTAAGCCAGGACTACATGACCCCAAGCGCTTTGTTATATCCTGTCATTCAGACATTATACCTAAAGCAATCTTTGGGTTTTTAGATCTCAGAATATTGTATTTAGTTTATTTTCTCCATCAGTGTGGCAAGTTTCACTGCTTGGCCATGGAAACAGAAGTTGTGTGTCTCACCATTGATGAAGTGTAACAGCTGAGGATATTCACACCGAAATAAACTAGATCTAATGACCATCAATATTTACATAGTAAACCTTAAAAAAATAAAATAAAAACACACACCACCACCAAGCACCTACCTGTGGTGCCCTTAACCACAAGAGTAGTTACAGTTGGCTTGACTGATGATACAGTCACAGGAGTGACCAGCCTCATGCCACTCATGCCACTCATGGGTACTGTTCGGAGTATAGTGCCAGGTTGGCCGGGTGCACCCTTCAAAACCACCTGTCAAATGCAGAACCATTATTTAGACCAGAGAGGAACAAGGCAAAAGGAGATTGTAGATACAATATCTTGCTTTTGTATACTCACCTGGGTTAAACCCTGTTGCCCATGGCTTGTCAGTTTAGGAACAGCGGTTATTATTTTGGCGGGTGTGCCAGTGCCTGATGTTACCATTTTGGTGGTGAGAATGGTAATTGGTGACTTAATCCCAGCGCTGCCTGTGACACCTATTTGTAAAGGAAAGCAGACAAATAATGTAACCAAACAAAGGTTAACGTCTGTTCTACCCCCTACATGTACACTAATGCCATTTTAGAGGGATTTTTGTTTCGCTTACTTGGTCAACCACCATTCATGTTACATTAAGGCTTTATTCAGGTTGACTCGCTCGGATGCAAATTCGCATACTTGTAAGTCACTTTAACCCTGCCTTGCGAATGCCGGCGCCACCCATTCGCATGGCTTGCGAACGGATAATTTATGAACATCCATTCCCATGCCTTTAGGAACCTCTACCATCTTTCGATGGTCGCCAACCACTGAATGATGGTGAAGGTGCTCGCATACGTAAGGGAGGTCCAGACCACCCTTACAAACGCGTGTAGAATTGCAGGGAATTGGGCTGGCACCTGACATATGGTTAGGTCAGTTGCCCGCCCCCGCGTCACGGACACATATGCCAATGGCCCAGCCCGGTAACCCACTCCAGCCCCCCACCCAGTGTATATACACATGCGCATAAATGCTGCTGCGTACGCGCATAAGCAAAACACCCATCCCCATGCAAATTCTCGCCTGAGCGAATCAGAATAAGGGCCTAAGTCTGCTGGTAACAATGAATACTTCCAACAGAACAATTTTCCAATGACTCATTGACAATTGATCAGCTTGGTAAAGCAAATAAAAATAGGAATCCTTGGTGCGGTACCATAGTGAATGTATAAGTCGGACACACCTGTTGCTCCTGCTTGTGTGATGATTGCAGACATTGGGATAGTTTTGATAATGGTGGTGGTTCCTGGCTTTGTGGTGTTTGGTGACACACTGCTGATTCCGAGAATGGTAGGCTTTGTGCCTGTACCTCCAGCCTGTGTGGTGGTGATTATAGTTGTGGGTTTGCCATCTGCTGATGTCACTAACTTCAATATTGTTCCAGCAGGAAGAGGTCCCTTGGTCTGGACATAGATAAGAGAAATTAGAGCATGACCACAGGGTAGTATTAGATGCTACACACATTTACAACAAAGACAAAATTGTGCAAAATTTGTTTGGATAGGGCAGCACCCAAGCAAAACCTTCATTTATAAGCTTCCCTTAAGTCATATCACCAATATACATACCTGAATAATCTGGGTCAAGGGCCCAGAAGATGCCTGTCCTGTTATAGCAGATGTCTGGACCGGTTTGGTTTGGACTACAGACATCATTTTGCCAAGATTTGAAATCTAAGTAAGAAACACTGTTTTTAGGTGTCGGCAAATAAACCTGTAATGTCCATTATATGTTACAGTTTCCTCCAAATAACACCCCAAACAATTTTATATTGATGTGTATGATGATGGATGGATAGATATGGAGGGCTTACCAAAGTACTGCCTCCAGGCACGGAAATCGGACTTTTCACAAGAGTGATTGTCTTTGTGACTCCTCCCACCACCGTGGTTACAACTTGGGCTTGCTGGGCGACAGTGACCGTTCCCGATTTATGAACAGTGATGATGGGACGATTCTGCGTGTTGGCAGCAGAAGAAACGGAAGTGCCCACTTGTGCTGCCGCAGTTTTCAACATGCGTGTGGCCTGGTTACTGACCTGTGACGAGAAGGGGAACTATAAAACTATTATTCTTTCCATTCAATAGGGTAACAGTTTAAAAAAATACCATTCTTGTTGAAAATAAAAAATAATGAATTTCATATCAATCTATCTACACACACTATATCTATCTACACACACTATATCTATCTACACACACTATATCTATCTACACACACACACACTATAGTTTGAGTATCCCATATCCGAATATCCAAAAAACAAAACATTCCAAAAACCGTAGATTTTCTGAATATTTCTTTTTTTGTGGGATTCCCCCCCCCAGGGGACACTGAAGGGGATCCTGAAGGTCAACGTAGGACCATCACTAAGGGGACCAGTTAAGTATTTAAAAAAAATATATATAATTATTCCAAAAAACAGAAAAATCCCTTATCCGAAATGCTCGTGGTCCCGAGCATTTCGGATAAGGGATACTCAAACTGTATATCTATACACACACACTATGGGGGATATTCAATCCCAGGTTACGACTGTCGAACCGGGCCAACAGCCATGACGCTGGCCAGTTTTCGTTTTGTTCGACCACAGATCGCCAGGCGTGAGTCAATGCCCCACTTGACAATCAACGAGAAGGGGGCGTGTCCGCGTAAACAGACGTGAATTGTCAAGATTCGGCCGCGATCAGGAAAATTCACGGCCGAAATCGACAAACCGTGGCCGACTGCTTTTAAAGTCGGGCTTGTTCTGTCGATATGCCTCTTCAATGCTGTCGGGAAATACCGCATTGAAAAGGCGGTCGCCGCTATTTCCCCTGTCGCAAATAGCGGCCGGAATTGAATAGCCCCCCTATATCTATCTATACACTCTATATACACACATACATATATATACACACACACATATATATATATATATATATATATATATATATATATATATATATATATATATATATATATATATATATATATATATATATATATATATATATATATATATATATATATATATACACACACACACACACACACACACACACAACATATACACACACACACATTATATATATATATATATATATATATATATATATATCCAACCAGAGGACTGGGCACACCAGATAGAGGGATACCGGTCCCGGTGCCAGCATTAGGATCAGTCGTCCACAATATATAGTCACGCTGCACGATGGCAGCAGCAGCACACGGGAAATGAAGGCAAAAGTAGGCAGGAATCTGCAACGTTTCGATTATTTATTCAATCGTCATCAGGCATAAAAACATAATGAAAACATCTCACCTTATATCCCCACACCCGGCGTGCACGTCAATGTACGTTTTTCGCGGCAGCGGGAAACAATGTCATCACTGCGAGACATCAACCAGCAGGAGTCATGGCAACGTCTCTCAACGTCGCCATAGAAACCGGCTACGGAAGATGACATCACCCGTTCAGACATAACACTGCCGGAAAACAACGCGAGAAAGACAGCGCGCGTGTATATTAAAAAACAAGGCTAGAAAATGACATAATGACAAGCAAAATACCAGGAAAGAAACAAGGCACAATAAGACACGATATATAGAGGCAAAACATTATTAAATAAACGCATGTAAACCTAAATGGTCGTTGAGCCCGTATGGAACCATCGTACGCAATCGATGGATCCATCGGGATTCACACTGTATGAGCGCAAGGGACCTATTGCCACCACGTAGTCTTTGTGGCATATGGTCAATAATCATATATCTAAAGTTGGCCATACTATGGCCAGCCTGCGCGAAATGCCTCGCGACAGGCTGGTCACTAGTGCCAGATGCCAAAGCCGCTCTAATAGCCCCACGGTGGCCAGCCATCCTCTCACGTAAGGTCCTATCAGTCTTCCCCACGTAATGGAGCCCACAAGGACAAGATATAAGATAAATGATGTAACGAGTGGTGCAGGTGACCCTGTGTCTGATAAAATAGCGTCTGCCACTAAACGGGTGGCAGAAACTGTCACCAACAGTAAGACTCCTGCAGGTGACATTGTTTCCCGCTGCCGCGAAAAACGTACATTGACGTGCACGCCGGGTGTGGGGATATAAGGTGAGATGTTTTCATTATGTTTTTATGCCTGATGACGATTGAATAAATAATCGAAACGTTGCAGATTCCTGCCTACTTTTGCCTTCATTTCCCGTGTGCTGCTGCTGCCATCGTGCAGCGTGACTATATATATATATATATATATATATATATATATATATATATATATATATATATATATATATATATATATATATATATACACACACATATACACACACACATATATAATATATATATATATATATATACACATATACACACACAAAACAAACACACATATCTCTACACACACATATATATATATATATTATATATACATACACACATCAACAACCCAAGCCAATTTCATTCAGGTCCTTACCATAATTGGGGAAGATGCCATTTTCACAGTGGTAGGAAGCGTGGTGGTTCCAGAGGACATTGCAACAGATTTGACCATGGTTGTCCCAGCTGGCATGCTTAGCATTGTGGGTGCAGAGGAGGGAGGTATCTTCTGGGTAGCAGCTGCTGCAGCAGCAAGAGCAGCCATGCCACTCATCGGCTGACTGCTGCCAATAGCCTGTGGGGCAAATACCAAGATAGTAAATACATAATCCCCTTATTGTTAGGATGGCAACAGGGCTGACTTGCAATTAACACACAGTTCTTAACAGTTTTGAAAAGTAAACGCATGTATACGGGTGAACCATAGAACTTCGATAACTACTTACAGTTCCTTGAGTGCTTTGGGCAGGTACCACCATTCGTACCCCAGGTGGAAGGGAGGTGACAGTCATTGGCGCTTTTCCAATCTGTGTGGCTGGCCGAACAGTTACAAGTGGTGTACCGACTGTTGATTGCTGTGTCCCCATCTTCAGCACCGCTGGAACACCTACAGAAATAGATACATTAATTAAAGATGCTATACATACAGTTGGCTTAGGGAGAAGTCATACTGGACCAAGTATTTAGAAAAAGCACTTACCTTGAGGACGTGGAGCAGCAGACACCGCAATTGGGCTTCCGGGGATCGTAGGCAAGACCTGAATAGTGGCTGTTGTGGGAGGCAAAGAGGCAGCCTGTGGGACCAGGGTGATGCCAGTGTGGGCAACTGGTTGTACTGTGGGAGCAGCTGCTGCAGGCGCAGGACTCTTGGGCGGATTTACTGGCACAGACGGAACTGGATTGGCTGGTGTCATCGCTGCAGCAGCAGCCGGTATGTCGTACTTCTGAAGTTGCAGCAAGTAACTGTCTGCAGTGGATACAGCTCCCCAGCTCACCTCCAGAGAGTTTGTATTTGCTCTAACTAACTGAACACGAGCAGGTGCAGGGGGCTTTTCTGCAAAAGACAAAGCAGCAATTCATTTAAAAAAAATAAAATAAAGAAAAATGTACCCTCTATAAAATAAAAAAAAACACCCGAGAAACTCTAATTTGTGAAAAACCATATGTACAGGAGGAAAATACGGCGTTTGACATTTAGTTCCATATTCAAATGATTAATGGTGCTTCATTCCCCATCAATAGTGATGGGAGTTCTCGGGAGATATTCAAATATCAGTTTTATCACTCATGTTGCAAAAAAGTCCTGTTTGCACACACAAAAGGGGGACTTCATACATTTCAACTCACCACCCCCAGAATGCGCAAGCGGAAATAATGGCGCTGGCATCCATACATGCCTGAACAGAGCTACATTTGAATAATCCCATTGGGCGCCCTCTAGTGGCTGCCGGCGCAAACTCATATGAATCTGGTCTTTACAAACACAAAATCTGCAGGTAAAAGACTGCGCAGTTCAATAAAGCCAGACCAGTTTGACCATGTTTATAACAGACAGTCACCATTAAAGCGTAAAGGAATCAGTAACTCACCTGTTTCAAGGTACCACAGGTCTTTACAACACACCTGGTTATTCCAGGCTTTGCGGTAGCCATCGCGGCCACTCCATATATACAAACGTGTATTAATAGCTACAGCGCAGTGGCCAGCACGGGCCCGTGGAATGTTGTCCTCCATTGTATCCATGACAATATGTTCCCATGCCATGGAGTCTGCAATTGAAAATATAGTGGTTTAAAAAAACAAAAACAAAAGACACCACCTATACAATTTGGGCCCTTTTCACCCGATACCCATGGATCGGGTTGAGAAATCGGTTGAAAACTGCCCAAGTCATATGTGCCAGAAATCGCAAGTGCTGCACATAAGGTAAATTGGATCTGGCAGCACTTGCTGGTTGTTGCATACTATACATTGTATTCTAAAGGACCCCTACTGCCAAGGTACCGCATAAACCTTGGATAAATGTACAAACCAGCAAATGACTTGAGAGAACACAAAACAAAAAAGTGCTTACCAAGATTGAGACAAGCAAGTGTGTTTGTACATTTCCATTCCTTTTCATGAGTGGCTACTTTGACATCATCCATGACCAATGGCACCCAGCCTCCAAACACATACATCCTACAGAAGAAACATAAATCAGTATTCATCATAATCGGAGAGAGTTACCAAATGGAAGGAGGAGGAGAGAATAATCTTTGGCTTACTTGTTGCTTATAGTCGTGGCAGAATGCAGACTTCGTGGGAGAGGGGCAACACCATTCAGATTGGGTTTACTCCATGTCAAAGTATCTAAAGAGAAAATAGTAACATAGCTGAGACCAAATGAGACACGTGCGTACATGAATAATGCAGCATTAATGAGCATGGCTAAATCTATCATATAGAAGAACAGACAATGTAACATAAAAAACACATAGAGAAAGACAGAGTATTAAGAAACCAAACTGGTATAGGAGAGCTTACAATCAATATACTTATTAGTAATATAAGTAATGCAGACAAGTGTTACTAAAGAAGTAGGATAAAGGTTGGGCTCTTTCATCTTGTCAGGAAACGTAGAGTTCCCCAAGTGAGGAGCAGCAGGAACTACGTTTTTAGAGGCAAGAGTGAGGGAGTTACTCGAGAGGTGTGGGGGGATGCGATGTTGGTCAGATGTAAGACTTAGGGGGGTATTTAATCTATTTCTGCCGGCGGAAACAGCGGACCTCGCCTATTTAATGCTGCTGTTTCAGACAGCATTAAAGGAAGTGTCCAACAAAACAGATCTGACTTTAAAACAAGTCAGTTTTGTTTGGTCAGAAATGGACGCGAATTGTCAAATTTACTAATTTTTTTTTTATTTTAACAATTCTATTCCTACTGTCGAGTTGCAGTCGATTGTAACAAAAACGGCCTGGGATTCCGATTGTTAGGACGTTCCGAAAGCTGGAATCCAGTATTGAATAGGGAAGAGGTAGTTTGTATTGTGACCAGACCATTGACGTTGGAGGCGGGAGGTACTTTTTACAGCAAGTAGTTTGAATTTTATAAGTTGGCAGTCTTACTTTTAGTGTGGACTAAACAGATACAAGTTAGGGAAATCAAGTGAATATTGCCAGAGGGGATCGGGTGTCAATAACTATTGAATTAGCTTGTATGGGTGTAGTACCGAAGGCCAAACATTGAAATAGATGTTGACAGTATCAAGGAAAAACTCTAAACACACTCCAACTTGCAAACATTAGGACGAATACGCTATACGAACACGATATAAGTAACAGAGTACAGCAGATAAAAGTATTCATACTAATGATCAAATATGGAGAACATGTTAAAAAAATAAAATAAACTTACCTATATCTAAAATCCATAGGTCACCAAGCCGGCATCCGCTCATACCACCGTATATCACCAAGCGAGACTTCTTGCTGTCTTTATCGGTGTACACTACAGCAGTGTGAGATTCCCGGGGAGGAGGCAGTATGCCGTAAGTTATGGGGATGTCCCAAGCTACAACCCCAGAGCCAGGACGCAACTCCAATATGTACAAGTCATTCAGGTACCTTAATAAAAAATAAATTATAAAGATTTATTAGCAACGTACAATATAAATAACAAAAACTACATAAAAGCAATAGGAAAAAGGCAAACTGACCCTAGAGGTTGGCTTACCTAGGAATGTTGTTCTTAGGGTCTTCACTGTCATTTGCCAACCCACCAAACAAGTAGCATTTACTTCCCACCAATGAAAAACTGTGTCCAAGACGAGGACAAGGAGGAGGACCATTTTTGGGTGCTTTGGCTTTCAATCTCTTCCACTCCCATCTGCTTGCCTGGGAGGAGATAATGGAAATTTAAGACAATAGTAATAACTGTACTTATTTGTAAGATGCAGGTAAATACAAGGCTAAAATGTTATTTAAAAGCTTTGCTTCCAAAAGAATTCTAGGGGGCATAACAATGTATCAAGGAAGCAGCAGAAACCAACATGTAGCATTACAATTTCCAATTAGAACAGTATGGGATGTATTCAATGTGGCCAGCGATGGGGTTAAATGGCAGGGATCCCCAAATGCAGGGAACCGCTACATTAAGCCGCCGCATACGTCGTTTCCCCTTGCTCAAGAAAAAAAATGGAGTGGGGGGGGGGGGGGGGGGGGGGGAGATTAACGGTGGGAGGCAGGAGGACAGTTGAATACTGACCCTGCTCGATGTCACAGCCCGCCCCCAACATAGAATTCTGCCCTATTTGTAAAAAGAAGACGAAGTAGCATTGAAATAATATTTCGTACCTGCAGCTCGTACAAGTCATTGCTGTATTTGCCATATTCCACCATTCCGCCAAACACAAGTAAGCGAGTCCCATCACAGACAAAGCCATAGGCAGCACACCCAGGCGGAATGTCTCCTCTCACTGCAGGGATGAACCACTGGTTTGTAGCTAGAAGAAAGGAAGTCGATTTTATTTTGTATCCAACGATGGCTTAAGATTCATAAACAACCAGACAAGACTAATCAGACTAACATTAGCCCTACGGGAAGGATGTCGTGACCAGTCTTTAGCTCCTGGTACAAAGCATGCTAGGGAATGGGTGTTAATAGGTATAATATGTCGACACGAGAATGGTCATAATGTCATGTTGAACATGGAACTGATGGGCTTGGCAACATAACATCCCTGATGGCCTGGCAGCAAAGCCTAACCGTTATTTCCCCCCCCCCCCCCCCCAATCCCACAGCCTAACTATAATTCAACATTTTAACAAATCCCATAATGTAGTGTTGATATTCCTACGGCCAGATTCAATTGTCATATTGCACCAGTTCTCCTGTCCAAAGCGATGGAAGACCACGGGGCAACATGCAATTAATAATTTTCTTTGTGATCATACCCATTAAACTGCATGGTGGCTAAACCCGACCATACTAAGGTGTGTGCACAAAAAGTCCCATTTGCGCGATCAACAGGTGACTTTTTTGCACATTTCCCCTCACCACAACCAGAGGTTGCAAGTTGAAATGCATACACAGGCAGCCATATGCGCCCGAACAGAGAGATCTGTATGGACACCCTCTAGTAGCTGCCGGTACAATAACAATTTAATTTGGCCCCAACTGTCCATCTAATGACTAGAGTCCCAGAGTAGAAGTCTATCAGCACTGAGGACCATACTCATGCCACACATGAAGCAAAGTACAAGTCATGTGTAATGTATGTGGCAACAGGATGCATTGGCAATTGTATTCACTACACATCTCCAGTTCCAGCATTTGGTATGGACTGCGCAGGGACAGCGGCAGCTCTCCTTTTTATGCCGTCAGACTTGCACCAACGGTTCAAGCAACAGACTGTGTCCAAAAGTGGACAAACTATTTTAAACACATGTATAACTTTACACCGCCCTCTAATGTAGTCTAATCCGCGATTGTAACTGCTTGCTTCACTATGAACAGTCTTGATGCCTGGAACTCAGAGAAAAACCGGTGACAAAGTCGTCGTACATGGAGCGCTGCTGAAATCTGCGGTAATGAAAATCCGCAGCCAAATTGTAGCGGAGAACTGCAGCTTTTAAAATCTGACTTTCATAATAAGGCTTGCTCAGTTTCCAAGAGCCAAGTCATGCAAAACTGACAATTAATAAAAAAATAAAAAATAAAGTTACCACTGAATGTTCTGGAAATGACAAACCTTTAGTTATTGTCAAACTCCATGTGATCATCACACATCTGTGTTTCAGTTCTTTTCAAAAAAAATAATCTCAACAAACATGTAAAGCAACCAGAAAGGGGAACAACAAAAAACACCACGGCTATTTGTGTAAACAACTATAAACACAGACGTTTTAAAAAGTTAAATATCTCTTGGGGAATAGTATTTAAAAAAAGAAAAAACTCAGTTAATTAATAAATACATTAAAAGACCCATCACACGTGGATGCTGTCTGCCTATTATTCCAGAAATTCATTTAAGTTGTCCCAGCAGGGAGCTTAAGGTTACTGAATCACTGGCCATTTGTCTTCACCTCGAGACACCTTTTAAGCTGCACTTCTCATTCCTCCCCTCAGCAGTGATCAGCAGTCTAGCAGAGGAGGAAATGGTGTCCTCATCTGGGGCTCCGTTTCATCTCCCCCCCCCCCCCTCCCCCACACACTTTTCCCCATTTCACCCCATCCTCTGTTCCATTTCTCACTCTTGTCTCCCTTCAGTAGAATAGGTAAAAGGGTGATTCCGGAAGACACAGGTAGGCAGAGCTCTGACAAGTGGCATCTGTACATTTAACAAGAGACACTGTTTTTAGGTAGAGGAAGCTTAGCTACCGAGGAACTGGTTTTAGAATCCCTGCAATAGGCTATAACCACTATGGCTTGTGTCCACACGGATAAAATGTAAACCTTTTGTACCAGTCACTCACAAAAGACAGAACAGCTTTCATACCCATGTCCTTGTGGGAACACAGCAACACAAGACATTACAAACTTCTTCTCCCAAAGTAATTCTCCATACCAGTGGTGTCAAACTCATGGCCCTCCCGCTGTTGTGAACTACACATCCCAGCATGCCCTGCAACAGATTTTTAGGTACTTGTGTAGTTTCATGGCGGCAGGCTACGCTACGTTGTCAGCATAGCCCAAAGGCTGCCTAGTGTAGTGTCCCCGTGGCAGCCCTGCATAGTCACCATATTGTCCCCAGGAGCTGCAGCTCTGTTCCCGGCAAGCCTAGTGAGCGCCTCTCACACAGTGCCGGTAACCACCAGATCCCCTGCACTGGCGGACGCCAGTCTCAGACGCTTGTGTATCTCAGTAATGCTTGCGGCAGGGTACGGCAACCCTGCCTGTGTCCACTTCAGGGAGACCGACAGGGTTAGGGGTTCGGTAGCGCGTGCGTCTCCTGCACAAAGGGGGGGGGGGGGGGTGCGGTGCACAAGTGCGTCTCATGCACAATGAAGGACACATTTGCCAGTGCGCCATGTTACATACATACTGGCAAATGCCTCCATTGCAAAACCCCACTATCCACGGCAGCCTGAAGCGTGGCTAGCACCGCGAGGGGACGCGGTAAGCGTCCTCCCTACCTGGTCATCCCCCCACTACCCGTGTTGGAGTGGAGTTGATGTTATAAAGTGTGGAGAGCGCAGCGTGCCCCACGAGAGAACACAGATTACTTGACGCCACACTTGATAAAATGAAATCCACGCCGACGTGGATAGTGGGGGGTATGAACAGGTCGGAAGGACAATTTGCCACACTTCGAGCAGACATGGATAGCGGGGGTGTTTATTTATTAAGTTTTTTTTATATAGCGCACACATATTCTGCAACGCTTTACAAAGTATAGTTGAACATTCACATCAGCCCCTGCCCCAGTGGATCTCACAATCTATGTTCCCTACCACATGTACACAACGAACAGACATTCTAGGGTTAATTTTGTTGGGAGCCAATTAGCCTACCAGTATATTTTTGGATTGTGGGAGGAAACCGGAGTACCCGGAGGAAACCCACGCAAGTACGGGGAGAATATACAAACTCAGCACAGTTAGAGCCATGGTGGGAATCGAACCTATGACCTCAGCGCTGTGAGGCAGTAATGCTAACCATTACACTATCCGTACTGCCCTGTGTTTCAGGAACACATTCACACCAGTCATGTCAGGCAGGTTAAAATGGTCAATGGTTCCCACACAATGTAATAAGCGCTGACTGACTACACTAACTGCGTAACGCTGACTGACTGCGCTAACTAGGTAAGCTCCAGCTAGCCACGAACGCGACGCTGATACTGACAGGGACGCCTGACTACGCTAATTATGTAAGCTCTGGCTAGCCGAGAACACTACACTGATATTGACAGGGACGCTGAATACGCTGGCCGCAGGAACACTACGCTGACTACGTAACTGCTGCCGTGAAACTACACAAGCACCGATTTGTATATAATGGATTGCTAAAACAATGGCAGGGTATGCTGGGACATGTAGT
This sequence comes from Crinia signifera, assembly GCF_055691185.1. Classification (NCBI taxonomy): domain Eukaryota; kingdom Metazoa; phylum Chordata; class Amphibia; order Anura; family Myobatrachidae; genus Crinia; species Crinia signifera. The sequence continues at coordinate 38,723,763 of NC_139225.1, read as the reverse complement.
TCCAAAATAGCTGGAGGGCCATGAGTTTGACACCACTGCTCCAGACGATACTGTTCAGGACCACGTATGACATACTTTTAACCTATCGCCATCGCTGAAATACTTTGGTCTGCGTTTCCCAAACTGTCCAAGTACCCTCAACAGTGCACATTTCCCAGGTCTCGCTACAGATTCACAAGTGAAATAATTAGCTCCACCTGTGGAGCTTTTACAATGTGTCAGTGAGCAATGAATGCACGTGCCGGGTGACCTGGAAAACGTGCACTGTTGGGGGTACTTGAGGATTTGGGTTGGGAAACACTGTTCTATACCCAGCACCCACAGCTTATCTACCCTGTGTCAGCAGTCTGAAGAGTATGAATACTTATTTGCATAGAGTCAGCATACACTGATGCATTTTACAATTAGGATAAACTAATAAAAAGATTGAGTATTAATATATAAAGCCCTGCCCATAGGATAAGACCCTCCCTTTAAACTAAGCACTGCATCATAACAAAGCTAAATTATGTCCCAGCTCTCAGACTGCGCTGATGAACCGAGTGGTGCCCGCTCTTATCCAGCTTCTTGCCTTCCTGTAATACCCAATTGCAGTTAAAAATCAAATATAAAAAAAAAACATAACTTCAGCTAGGCTACAAAGGAGAACCATGGGGGCTCCATGCCAGGGAACATCCTGATTTGGGAGAACTCCCCTCCCCCCTCCAGCTCAGCAACTGACACTCAGGAGAAGGGCGGTGTTTATTTCCAACCCAAATGCTGACCTGAGATCAGGGGCTCCAACATTAGCACTTGGGTTACTGCACAGACGACTCAGAGAAGCATGCATGTACCAGCACTGGCTCGCGCGCGCGTGTGTGTGTGTGTGTTTTATATATGCATACTTTGCACTCAACTACTTACACCCCAAACATTCAGGGCATGTTAGCACCAGAAGGGGAGACCATGATGTGGAATTCTAATATTTTGGAATGAACATTCCCTGGTATAAGATTGTCCCTCCCCCTCCCTCCCAACATCACATGCATTTGTTTCTGATGGTAGGAGAGCAGACATTTAAACTTTGCTACACCCCCCCCTCCCCCCCCCCCCCCCCCCACGGCGATGTGAGACAAAATGCGTAAAATGTCCCCAGTTTGAGCACTCAAACGGGACTTTTCGCATCGCTCCCATTACTTTGGTCAGGTTTAGCCGATATGTGCGATTATGATCAACCGAATATCATCCCATGATCTCGTCAGGGGCAATCTAACAATTGATTGCCGCCCCTTGAATTTAATTGAATGTGTGTGTGGTAGAATTAGATTAATGCAGAGCATGTATGGCTGGGTATGTATGGGTCATTGGGTCAACCAATATTAGGTTGACATGGCTTAGCGCGACACAAAACCTTCCATGGCTAGGTCGACAGTCAAAAGGTCGACATGCATTTTTCACTTTTTTGTCCCAAATGACGACATGGACACCATCAAGTTGTGCCACATCCACTCACTGGGCACACTATTCTGTTCTCCCTCCGCACCCTAGGGGATGGCAGGGCATGAAATACTGCCTTTTGGCACGTTGGCTTAAAAAAAAAAAAAAAAAACGTGAAAACCTAATTTCGACCTATATCATGTGTCGACCTAAAGGTGCCCATACACTGTGCGACAGCACCATGCGATGCGTGCTCCAGCGGGCATCGCGCAGCATAAAAAGTATGTTGTGCACATACTTTTTGTACTGCCCGCGGATCGCATTGCACGCAAATTGTATGCGATTCAGCCCATAACAGGTGCGATAATCGCACAGTGTATGAGCACCTTAAGTCATGTCAATCTTTAGTCATCCACCCATCGCATGGCAACATTATACGTCGACCCAACGACCGTGAGCCTTTATCAAAATGGTATACAAAGTTTATCACTTTTTATTTCAAGCTACTTAATGAAACTGGACACTTTTCTGGAAAGCTGATAGACTTCTAAAACCGGAAATACATTAATGTGCAGCTATTTAACCATTATATTCCTAAGCACTGTCCGTATAGATTTGGTGAGTAGAGGCAGGTTTAGTTCTGCAGCTGTTTACAAAAAAAAAAAAAAGTCTTTAACATATTGCAGTACCCCCACTCAGCATATACACAACAAAGAACAACCTAACGTCTGCAGACCTAAGCAATCATATGCCCATTTTAGCCCTTTCATACTGCCAATATAAAACACAGCTAATTTAACCTGGGTTAAGAAAAAGTGATTAAACCGGTGTCGCAGTGTGTAAAATGGGTGACCCGAGGACCGCTATGTTAAAGCGGTATGAAAGACATTAAAATTGAAATAAAAATGTTACGCCTTGTATTTCCCCAATACAAAATGGGCACAAAGTTTGTCTAGTTGTTTGCCTGCTAAGGACAGAAGCAGTAGAATATCAGGTGATTGTAGAATAGAATAGACAAGGGTTCTTTAAACCAAGACCTGTAACCTCCTACATAAGTGTGCAGTGGCACACTGCTCTAATACAGCACAGGCTGACAAGCTCAAATGTAAAAGCCAACACAAAGAAACGTCACATAAGGCAGTGCGATACAGACTAAGCAGCGACACAGGACAGGAGATCTTGCTACACAGGGGGAGGGGAAAGAAGCTTCAGATGCTGCTTTTTCAAACTTGAAATTGGCGCCAGGATTTTCAGCTGGTTAGATGTGACCAACAGCATGATGGGGACGGCACCCGGTGCTGAGACTATGACACCTTAAACAGGCAAAAGCGACTGACAGCTTGCAGTGTTCAGACACCCTCAGCATCCTACCGATAGGTGACAAGCAATCGGTAGCATTAGGGAGATGGGCTCAATGAACATTTTCCTTATTCAAAGCTTAGTCACAAATCCCACAGGCGTAAACTATACACAGCACAGTAACCACAACACATACATTCACAATAAAACAACACACAGCTACTACACACAGATGTGAGCTGTATGCATGAATACAAAAAATGGGAACACTATAGATTACACACATGGGTCTTCAAACTGTGGCCCTCCAGATGTTGTGAAACTACATGTTCCAACATGCATTGCCACATTTTTTCCTGTAAGAGCATGCCAAAACTGTCAGGGCATGCTGGGACATGTAGTTCGACTACAACATCTGGAGGGCCACAGTTTGAAGACCCATGGATTACCATGTAGAGCACTAGCATATGTAGTACACTGCATATTTAGTGCAGAGTGTACGTTTGCATGCAGGAGCACCTCTGACTTAATAGTCTTGTTTTATCATGGGTTCCTTTCCAGCTGTACAGTGCAGTGGAATATGCTGGCGCTATACCTGTCAATGTTGACCAAAAAAAAGCGCCAGGGGGCACTCTGCACAGCGCGCCAGGGGGCACTCTGCACAGCGCGCCAGGGGGCACTCTGCACAGCGCGCCAGGGGGCACTCTGCACAGCGCGCCAGGGGGCACTCTGCACAGCGCGCCAGGGGGCACTCTGCACAGCGCGCCAGGGGGCACTCTGCACAGCGCGCCAGGGGGCACTCTGCACAGCGCGCCAGGGGGCACTCTGCACAGCGCGCCAGGGGGCACTCTGCACAGCGCGCCAGGGGGCACTCTGCACAGCGCGCCAGGGGGCACTCTGCACAGCGCGCCAGGGGGCACTCTGCACAGCGCGCCAGGGGGCACTCTGCACAGCGCGCCAGGGGGCACTCTGCACAGCGCGCCAGGGGGCACTCTGCACAGCGCGCCAGGGGGCAGATACCCATATCCTATCAATGCAAAACAGAAGGAACAGGAACACAATGTCGGCCCGTATCGCTATTACTAATAATGCAAGCAGGTGTGACCGCACACGGGGTGCGAGAGCCAGGAGAGCCCAGCAGGACTGAGCCGCCCCCTCCTCCCGAGGAACCCGCCATTTTCCTGGCGCACAGTGGCCGGGGCTGTCAGTGTTCTGAGGAAGCATCAGTAATAAAGGCGGCGGCATCATCATCATAACACACCCCCGTGCTTCCAATCAGCACCACGGCTAGGGGGCAGCACTGCTCCCGGCCCGAGCACTGTACACTGACGGAGCGCCCGCCCGCGGTACTCACCGGTGTTGTACACATGGAGCTCGTCCACGATGCCCTCGTTCCCGCCACCGAACACTACGATCAGTTCTTTGATGGCCACGGCCCGGTGTCCGTGGCGAGGCCTAGGCACTGGGCCCGACCAGCCCACCACTCGCTTCCAGCGGGGCTGTAAGGCGACTGTGGAGGATCCCGTCACCGCGGGAGGGGCGGCCATGGCGGGGGTGACAGCTCCTTCACGATCACCGGCTTATTTGTGGGAGGAAGGGGGAAGTAATCGGCGTCCAGACCCGGTTTGGGGCCCGCTGTCAGGGTGCTACGGTCGGCCTCAAGCACGATACGTGTGTTGGGGTGGATAATACTAGAGCGGCGGGGGCTGCGGCCTTGCAGTAGCCGGCTCTTACTGTGGCGCTGAGGAGTCCATGGGAGCCGCCATTTTAGGACGGCGGCCGGAGAGAAGACCAGCGGATTCCCGCGCCTGCTGCTGCCCCTCTGCTCCTCCGGGTCCGGTGCTGTGAGGGGTGGCTGCTGTCCCCCTTCTCCTCCGCTGGCAGCCCGTTCGCGTCTCAGCTGAGCCGCTTCTTTACTCTAGAGCCGCCCGGGAGCGGCGAAGCTGAGGGAGTCCATGGGAGCCGCCATCTTGTGCCGTCCAAACAAACCAATAAAGAGCTGGTAGGAAAACCAAAGATGGCGGCGGGCGAAGCGACAACACTGCGAGAAGGCGCCTTAGCCGGGCAGCCGGTAGAGGCGTGACAATGGTCAGGAATCAGGTCCGGCAACGGCGGTACAATACCCCGCTGTGTGTGCGGAGGGTGAGGGCCGGGACTCCGCCCCCGCCGCCAGCTCAGGGCTCCTGGAACTCGGGGGAATCTGAGGGAAAACGAGAAAGGAACGTCGGCAAATGGCTGCCTGTGCCAAAGCAATTCACTAAATGACGGCCACCGCGGTGATCGGTGTTCGGGCGTGGGACGGTGCACCGGAGCCTCTTTTCACGCCTCCCTGGGAGCCGCCATCTTGTCAGCGACCGCCTCCCGTCTTCCTCCTCCTCCGGAGACAATAAGATGGAGGCGGGGACTCGGCAGCGCTGCGGCCACGGGAGGGAGGGGGAGAGGCCGCCACCAGCACCAGTGTCCCTCACTGCCTGGCCTGGGGTGGCCACAGCGGCAGCCATGGCAAAATGGCGGCCAGAGAGACAGAATGTTATACTCTCATGCCGGGGAGTGCCGATAGCAAGTGCAAAATCACTACACATACAAAAATATAAAATGATACATACATAAAAAAAATTGTGTGTGTGTGTGTACCCACTCAATAGGGGAGAAATGATAAATTGTGTCTTCCAGCTGTTTTGGAACTACATTTACCTGCCAGGGTGTGCTGGGACCTGTAGTTTACCACAGCCATCGTATATTATATATAATAACTTGACAATACATGGCATGATACATAGTAGGCGGGTAACATGTATGTAGCTGGCAGCAGTATGTGCTAGTGACATGTATGTGGCTGGCAACATAATGTGCTGGTCACATGATGTGTGTAGCTGGCAGCAGTATCTGCTTCTGACATGTATATAAGTGGCAGAAGTAGTATTTTCTGGTTGCATGTATGTAGCTGCCAACTATATGTTCTAGTGACATGTATGTAGCTGGCAGCAGTATGTGCTGGACATTTTATGTTTGTAGCTGGCAGAAGTATGTGGTAGTGACATAATGTATGTAGCTGGTAGTAGTATGTGCTGGTCACTTCATGAATGTAGCTGGAAGCAGTATGTGCTGATCACATCATGTATGTAGCCGGCAACAGTATGTGCTGGTCACTTCATGTATGTAGCCGGCAGCAGTATGTGCCAATCACATCATGTATGTAGCCGGAAGCAGTATGTGCTGGTCACATCATGTATGTAGCCGGCAGCAGTATGTGCTGGTCACATCATGTATGTAGCTGGCAGCAGTATGTGGTAGTCACATAATGTATGTAGCTGGCAAATGTATGTGCTAGTGACATCATGTACATTGCTGGCAGCAGTATGTGCTGGTGACATCATTTATGTAGCTGGCCACATGTATGTAACTGGCAGCTGTATATGTGCTGATCACAACATGTATGTAACTGGTAACTTGTGTCTTACTGGTGACGTGAATTTAACTGGCAGCAGTATGTGTAGCTGGTGACTTGTATGTAACTGGCAGCAGTATGTACTGGTCACATGTATAAAGCTGGTGACTTGTATGTGCTATGACATGTATGTAGCTTGCAGCAGTATGTGCTGGTTACATCACGTATGTAGCTGGCAGCAGCAAGCAAGGAGACTGCTGAGCTGAATGTGGTCAGGGTATGAGGCGGCAGGTTGGCAGGGAGACGCCGGGAAAGCGTCCCTCCTGTCTCTGGAAGCCGCCATGTTTTCACGTAGCCTCCACGTCTGGAACACAAACACAAGGTAGAGGGGGGAGGGGGAGGAGGCCGGGTTGCAGCTAGGACTGGCGTGTGGCCGGCTGCAGGGAACATGGCGGGGCTGGTGGCGTTCACACACAGGCTTTATCTCTGACTGCTTATTGCACACTCAGGCCGCCTGCTTATTACACACACAGGCTGCCTGTCACCGCTTAGTACATGACTGCACGTCAGTGTCTGCACGGCGCCATCTTGTGGACCACTCCTCCTCCCTCCGATGATGATCATGAGAGGGAGGAAGAGGCCCCGGCTGCTGGCAAAACACAGTAATGGCGGCGGCTTCTTCCTGTGAGCCCGGATGTGGGGAGGAGTACAAAAGGAAAACAGATGGGGAGACTGTGACATTCACGTGCGCTTTTTTATCGTAAAGTGCGGCAGAGGCAGCCCCCTGTCCCGCCCGGGGTGCCTCACTGACACGATCCCCGCGCTACGGCGGGACAGACTTGCGCGGCGCCTTTCTTTTCCCAGTAACTATCATGGCGCCTCCTCTGCAGGCGCGGCCGCCATTTTACACTTCGTTCCTAGCAACGGTTGCCAGGGCCTTGTGGCACGAGGTAGAGGACGCGGCCATTTTGGAATGTGTCCGCCCCACCCCCGTGTCTCTTCTGTGCGGGCGGGAAACATGGCGGCTCATTAGCATAGAGACGACATAGATGTTGCAGCAGGATAGGGCGTTGTGTAGTAGTATGTTGTCTAGCTGCGGGTGCTGTGCACAGAAAGACGTCTGCTACCCTCAGTGATATGTGCCTATGTAATGTGATATTTAGGGGATTACACCATATGCTCAATTGTTTTTCTATACCATATTCTTTGAAGAAGAAAAAATAAATCTTTAATTTGTAGTTTGTGGTGGACTGGTGGTAAATATCCAGGATTTTGGAATGAAAATGTACTTTCTGACGGATTGACTATGGGCCTATTTTCAGCCTATGCAGCTATTTCCCCCAAAACACCTGTTTTGGGGGGTTAGCTTGTACTTGTTTACTTTTCTCGAATGGTTGCAAGCATGCTGCATCTCTTCAGTGCAGGGATCGAGTTAAGGGAGACAGGATCTGCCCAGTTGCTAGGGGAGTGCTGGGCAGTGGCGCTCCCCTGGAGAAATGATAAAAACGGGGGTCGCACCTCTAGGCCTTGCCCCCTTTCCAGGACGGTCATGCGGTCCTGATTTGGGAATTACATAAGTTGGGAGGTATGCATAATGCAAGTTGCACAGGCTGAGGGGGACCTGATGATGTGATTCATATTAAATCTTGTCATCGTAACACCGGTCCCGCTATAAAATGCCTGTATTTACAGCACTGTGTGGCAGGGGCAGAGCCATGATTGTGTGGCCACACTAGGGATGGATGCTGGAAACCCAACCTTAAATGATGGCTGGGTATCTGCCATCAAATATTTTGGTACTTGTGTCCTAGCAGGGCGCCCAGTACGCTGTAAGCGTACAGGGCTA